>NC_134489.1:36454242-36646742 GCF_040206685.1 Ascaphus truei
CGAAATCCGTACTGCGGATTGTTACATATCCGCGCACCCTCTCTCTCTCCTCCGCTGGATTTAATCTGAGTGCGGAATTTTAACAATCCGCCATGTGTGATGTCAGTGATGGGGGGGAAAAAAATCCGAAAATGGGGGATTGGCCTTTTTGAGACTGGATCCACGGAGACAAAAGAACAGGACGATCCGAGGCGGATCCAAAACCCCAAACAAAATGGGCCCGTCTCCAGTGCTGCTGAACGCTCTATAATCACCGTATAACCCTGTACCAGGGGTGGGCGGAAACTGGGGAGGGCGCAAGATTTTCCAGGGGGGGGGTACGGCGGTTGCAGAGGACCCGCGCTCTTCCCGCGCGGGGGATCGCGTGAGGCCTCCGCAACTTCCCTTACCTTGTCTTCAGTGACGTATCGCCATGGGGTCACGTGGCGTCACATCGCCAGGGCTACACAGCGTCATTTGACGCCGGAGACAAGGTAAGGGGGGAGGCGCAGGCAGGGTGGGCGCAAGGGGGAAAAAGTTTGTGCACCCCCTGCTCTATACAATACAACAATATACAGTATTCATGCAACTGCTGACCTGATGCATTAGATACATGTGACATTCTAAACGTCTCGTGATATTCATATGAATACATAGTGCATCTCTTTATATAATTCTGCGTAAGGTCAGGAGTTTGTATGGGTTTCACCCGGCCGTTGCATTTTAGTTGTATGTATATATGTATGTCTTTATTTTATATATAGCGCCATTTAATTACATAGCGCTTCACAGCAGTAATACGCGTGACAATCCTATAACTAGCAAATAATACAAATAACACATAATGGGGAAGAAGCGCTTTCAGACATAAAAGTGACACTTAGGAAAAGGAGTCCCTGCCCCGAGAGAGCTTACAATCTAATTGGTAGGTAGGAACGTACAGAGACAGTAGGAGGGCGTTCTAGTAAGTGCGTCTGCAGGGGACCAAGGTCGATGTATGAAGTGTAAAGTATCTGCCACGGAGCTTCCCATATGCTTCGTTAAGGAGGTGGATTTTAAAAAGGGTCTTAAAGGTGGATTGGCGACGTAATATTTCTGTGGATAAAGTATTTTCTATAGCTGGTCTGTTTTAGGTTACAATGTATGGACAACAACAATGTACTCAGCACTTTACAGTAGAAAGCAATGTGGCACTCGCTTATTCCAGGGCATACGGCATACGTAGAAGTTGGCAGGCACTTCTGTGGCGGCGAAGCTCTCCAGTGCCTTGTAAAGAATATTATTTCTACATCCGTGCCGGAGACCTTTGGAACTTCGTATGTGCCAGTACATGCTCCCCTGGAAGTGGGTGTGATCTCGTCAGGCTGGGAAGTCCCTGGGAAGGGCGGGATCTTGTAAGCTATGAAATTGAGTATCAGCAAAAAAGACAGGAGTCTCGCTGTCAGAATACACTTTACTTCCTCTTCTATTCTCTCTCTACCTGGTGCCTCATACTTTCTGTCCCTGCTGTCTTCTACGCTGTCCCAGCCTCCAACCATGAGTGGCTACAACACCAGCATGAGGGTGAAGTTGCCCATGTTCTGCTTGTTCTTACAAGCGGTCACCATCCTACTCTTTGCTGTCTTTGTGAGATATGACCGGGAGACCGATGCCAGGGAATGGCACGACGAAATGAAGAGCCACAACATATCCAACATAGATAACGATTTTTACTTCCGCTACGCCAGTGAGTATGCCTGCTCCCATTCTATCCGTGCCAAGCAGAGCTCGAGGCTCCGTGACGCCCGTGTTTATAATCTGGTACTCCGAGGCGTGTTACTCTCGCCCGTGCTTCACTACACTTGGCATGCTCTTCATTCCTACTCTGGTAATGTGAAGTGAGAGGAGAGGTGACTCTCTCCCGTGTAACGTCCTGTGTCACAGGTTTCTGTGTTGGTGGAATGGATTGTGTGATGTTTAAGAGCGGGGACAGATGTGGGGGATTACACTGTTCTACATAGCAGCTGGGGTCCAAACACCCTAATGGGTGAGATTCACGAGCCCTGGACTCCCCATCCCCCCCCCCAAAAAAATTATTGTTTCATGAAATGTGTGAGTCTTTTTTAAGGCTATATAACCTGTTTAGCTATTGTTGGTGAACATTGTACGTCAAAAACATGTTATTTTATATTTAGAATCCAATTCTGCCTTTATATCTGCTTCAATCGGAATATACAACATTGACATTTTCCCATAGTTACAATATAGTACTACTGTATGTCTGGAAAAAGTTATCCCTGGTGAATTAAAGGGTCTGACAGTGCGGCTCGTGGTATAATGACTGAATATACTGCAGGGGTTTTGGAACAAGATAAAAGGGACGTCCTCTTCCAGGAGTGACCTATATTCAGAACTGTATCTCCCATTCTTGGCAGGGTAGAACAACCCAGTGTTTGTTTACTAATTAAAGAATGTGTTATTGCTAAAGGCTGAAAGAGTAACTCGGTTGGGATATCACTGCCTTTGTAGTGGGTTCACCTGGTTCAAATCCCGGTGTCAGCTCCTTGTGACCTTGGGTTGCCACTTAACCTCACTGTGCCTCAGGCCCCACAATTAGATTGTAAACTCTATGCGACAGGGGCTCGCAAAATCCTACGCACTGCTCTGTGTATACTGTCAGCTCTGTATAACAAAACAAATATATTATTAAGGACTTATAATAAAATATAGGGTGTCCTTATAAATGAATTATTAGTCCTCCTACACATGGTGCTGCATGGTTGTCACACCAATTAGTGTGTAATGACATTAATCTTAAATCACACAAATAATACAGGAGTCTCCCACTGTACAACGGGAGCTGCATAAGTATGTCTGACACCTGCAGGGAGAGGCAGGGGAGTCTCATAAACAGTTTAATACTCCCAGACACTCAGGGGTTAGTAGCAATTAAATGGAAAGCTATTACATCATCTGCAACAGGGAAAGTGTCTGCAACACACACATGTAAACAGTCAGTGCATCCCCGGAATCAGTGCATCCCCGGAATCAGTGCATCCCCAGAATCAGTGCATCCCCGGAATCACTGCATCCCCGGAATCACTGCATCCCCTGAATCAGTGCATACCCGGAATCACTGCATCCCCGGAATCACTGCATCCCCGGAATCAGTGCATCCCCGGAATCAGTGCATCCCTGGAATCAGTGCATTCCCGGAATCAGTGCATTCCCGGAATCAGTGCATCCCCGGAATCAGTGCATCCCCGGAATCAGTGCATCCCCGGAATCAGTGCATCCACGGAATCAGTGCATCCCCGGAATCACTGCATCCCCGGAATCAGTGCATCCCCGGAATCAGTGCATCCCTGGAATCAGTGCATTCCCGGAATCAGTGCATTCCCGGAATCAGTGCATCCCCGGAATCACTGCATCCCCGGAATCAGTGCATTCCCGGAATCAGTGCATCCCCGGAATCACTGCATCCCCGGAATCAGTGCATCCCCGGAATTAGGTATTTCCTTAGAATTAGGAAAATCCCAGTCCGTATAGTGGTCTTGCCTCTTTGTGGCGAAGGGAAATATGTGTAACCCCCTCCTTAAAGCTACAATTCAAGCGGCCCCTTTTTCTTCATTTTTTTATACATAGGATTGGAGCAGGGATTCTCAGGAGCTGAACCCCATTAGTTTCAGCTCTGGGGACCCCTGCTTCCGAAGATACTTACCTCCGTAGGGGTTGCCGGTGCGGCTCAGCTAAGTGGTTCGTGTAATGGCGGCATTTCAGAGCTTCCGTGTACTGCAGGCCAATAGGAAGCAGTGATGTCATTCCGGTGCGGCTTCCTATTGGCCCATGTGACGCAGGAGCTTTAAACTTCGCCAAGATACCGGCTGGAATTAACGGGGTTCGGCTCCGGAAACCCCCTGCTTCAATCCTACATAAATGAAAGAAAGAAAGTCTGCTTGTATTGCTCCTTTAAACTTATCATGACATGTTATTGTGTCACCTGCACCTCGGTTACCTGCTCACACTACAGGTTTTTGTATTGGTAGAGGGGGGTAGGGGAACATGGCATTTCAATGAATTGCAAGAATATTTGGGGGTCTTTTGCCAGGATTGGATCTGGGGTTGAGTGTCATCGACTTTTATTGCAGACTAACGCTGGATCAATCTCTGGTACCCCTTGATAGAGCTAAGTGAACCCCCCCCCCACCCATTTTGTTCTCTTAGTCAGGAATACTCAACTCCAGTCCTCAAGACCACCCAGCAGGTCAGGTTTTCAGGATATCCCTGCTTCAGCACAGGTGTCACAATCAGTCCCTGCTTCAGCGCAGGTGGTTCAATCCGTCCCTACTTCAGTACAGATGGCTCAAGCAGTCCCTGAGCCGCTTGTGCTGAAGCAGGGATATCCTTAAAACCTGACCTGTTTGGGGTTGGGGGTCTTGAGGACGGAGTTGAGCGCCCATTCTCTAAGTAAAACCAGCTGATTTTTAGGTAAGTCTGAACTAGTGCTGCCATAATTACAATTACTATGTGTTGCAAGGTAGAAATGCTTTTACATATGTAGTAGGCCAATCTGGCAGAATAACTCCCTTCAGTGCGCGCTTTAAACTCATTTACTGCATTTGCCCCAACCTTCTCTGCCGGGAAGCTGCCCCATGCATCCACTGCTCTTCTGATTGTAAATAAGCGAAAGAACACACGCCTATCCCCAGGATTACCTTTCAGCAGGATGTAAGAGTATAGCATGTATGCTTAGCTGTCAGAGAGCCTCTCCGCCCACCAATAACAACTGGGAGATTTCACTGACTCAAGCTAATCGCAGGTATGTGCTGCAGAGGGAACTGGAAAAACTTGATCTGTGATAGAGTAAGGAGGAGAGACGGAGAAGCATCGGGCGGCCACAGTCATGTGATATATAGTCTTAGCTGCTAAAGGGGTCAGGAATACATTACTATGGCCGCAGCCCCCATGCAGGGCCCCACCGATAGCTTTCCCGGGGCCCCGAACTAGAGTTTCCACCATTTCCGCCCCTCTCCCCACTGTGTCGGCAGCCTTGCGAGACCCCCTCTTTTCAGATACCTTGCTCTCTCACCCCTCTATTTCTATCCTCCTTCTCAAACTCCCTCTTCCTTTCCCTCCCCCCATGTATTTATTACCCCTCCTCTCTCTCACTCTGCCTCTCACTCACCCCCTTCCACCTCTTCCCTGCCCTTTCTTAAACCTCCCACTTCTCACTCGTCCCACCTACCACCCTCATTCCCCCCCCATCTCACACTCAATAAACCACTCTCCCCACACTCAAAAAACAGTCCTCATACTCAATGACCCCTTCCCCACACTCAATAATTCCCCCTCAACAGACTCAATAACCCTCCTCCCCACACTCAACCACAATAACCACACTCCTCACACGCAATAACCATCCCTCCTCACACGCAATAACCCTCCCTCCTCACACCCAATAACCCCCACTTCTCACACCCAATAACCCCCACTTCTCACACCCAATAACCCCAACTGACACCCAATAACCCCCCTCCCAACATACAATAAACCCACCCAGTCCCTAATGCAAATATACACACAATAACCTCCCCAATACACACAATAACCCCCATCCCCTAATACACACACAAACAATAACCTCCCCATCCTGCAATATACACACAATAACCCCCTATCACCCAATGCACACAGACACAATAACCCCCCAAATACACACACAAACACAACCTTCCCCCTTCCTTCTAGCAGCAGCGTTAAGGATAGATTGTAGGGGAGACAGGTGAGAGCCAGGAAGGCCGGACAGTAGAAGGTTACAATAGTCAAGACGGGAGAGAATGAGGACCTGTGTTAAGAGTTTTCTCAGTAGAGCAACAGTCAGAGGAAAGTATGTATCATTGCAATTTTATGAAGGAAAAATCAGCAGGTTTTAGCTACATCGTGAATGTGGGAGGAGAATGTGAGGGGGGAGTTAAATGTGACATTGGGGCCTTCGTGCTTGTGATACTGGGTGTATGATATATGTACTGCCAACAGTAATGGAGAAGGGGCAGTAGGGCCAGGCTTGGGATGAAGTATGAGGAGCTCCGTCTTTGATATATTAAGCTTGAGTTGGCGGATGGCCATCCAGTGTGATATAGTGGAGAAATATTCAGAAACTTTGGTCTGCACAGCAGGTGTAAGGTCAGGGGTTGAAAGGAAATTTGTGTGTCATCCGCATAGAGGTGATATTTGAACCCAAGAGATGTGATTAGGCCACAAAGAGAGAGTGTGTACAGAGAAAAGAGAAGAGCTCCCAGGACAGAGCCCTGGGGTACCCCCACAGAGAGATCGATAGAGGAGACGGTGTTAGCAAATGAGACACTGAAAGTACAATGGGAGAGGCAAGAAGAAATCCAGAATCAAGCTTTGTTACGGATACTAAGCCTAAGGCCCCGCTCCCAGAGTCAGCGCGCCCGCACTGCAGACAGGCGGGGCGCTGACATACACAGACCGCGATATGCGGTCTGTAGGGAGCGGGAGGTGGGCGGGAGTGGGAGGTTTGACAGGGAGGGGGGGCGTGGCTTGAGCGGAGGGACCCGGGCTGGAGCTGCTGATGGTAAGCAACACACACACAGGCACACACATACACACACACACACACACAGACAGAGGCAGGCACTCACGCACTCATACACACACACACACACACACACACAGAAAGAAGCAGGCACTCACGCACTCAGACACAGACAGGCACGCACGCACTCAGACACACACACAGACAGGCACTCACGCTGCTTTCACTCCACACTCCTCCCCGCTCCCCGAAGCCTCTCCTCCTCCCGAAGCCTCCCCTCCCCATTGGCTCACAATCACAGCACGTTACGCGTCAACGCTAGGGATCACCATTTTCTTGTGTCCCATAGCGGCTGACGCGCCACAGCGTGTAGTGCGCTGTGCCGCCAGGGGGGACCGGGACCAGCTCGGGAGGATTCCCCTGCTGGTGGGGAACTCGCGTGTGGCCGCCCGTGCCAACGAGCGCAGCGGGACCGAGGCCTACGAGTATGGAGAATGGGTCCACAGTATCAAAGGCTGCAGAGAGGTCGAGTAATATAAGCAGGATGTAATGACCTTAGTCTTAGGCAGCATGGAGGTCATTCGTTATTTTAGTGAGGGCTGTTTCAGTGGAGTGAGCAGTGCAGAAGCCAGATTGTAGAGGGTCAAAGAGAGAATAGGTGTTGAGACAATGGAGCAAGCGAGAGAATACAAGGTGTTCAAGGAGTTTAGAGGCAAAAGGCAGGAGGGAGACAGGACAATAGTTAAAGAGACAGGTAGGGTCAAGCTTGGTGTTTTTGAGTAAAGATATAACTGTTGCGTGTTTGTAGGAAGAGGGAAAGGTAGAAGAGCTGAGGGAGGAGTTGAAAATGTATGAGTGTAGGGATTAGTGATGTACCGGGTACCCGGAAATTACCCTGTACACGGCTTACCCGGCGCTTTTTCAGTTACCCAGAAATTACCCAGACCCGGCAGCAGGGGGCTGGGACCAGCACCGGTTCTGAACTGGTGCCGGATAGTTTCAGGGCAGCTAAAAATAGTTCAACACTTACCTGCAGCCGGCGACGGAAGATGAAGAAGACTGGTGAGGAAGACCGCGGTGACATCTGGAAGCAGCAGCAGATGTCCTGGTGCCGGTGGCAGCAGCCGAAGTCCTTGTTCAGCCAGCGGGAGCAGCGGAACACAGCGCACAGCTGATGCCTGTGGGAGCCGGGAAACCATGTGACCAGAGCAGGAGCGTTCCAATTGAACACCCGGGGAGGAGCCGGCTGTCCAATAGAAACGTGGTTCCCCGGCTCCCAACAGCATCAGCTGTGTGTTGTGTTCCTGCTGCTCCTGCTGGCTGAACAAGGACTTCGGCTGCTGCTGCCACCACCACCAGAACGTCTGCTGCAGCTCCCAGATGTCACCGCAGTCCTCCTCGCCCTCCGCAGCGATCTTCCTCACCCTGCAGGTAAGTGCCATCCGGGTAACCGGGTAACCGGTACCCGTCCAGGTAAAACTATTCATTTTGTCCGGATACCCGTTACCTGGTTTTAGGAAAATATATGACCCGGTACAACTTTAGTAGGGATTAGAGTAGGAGTAAGGCCTTTGAGGAAATGGGAGGGAATGGAGTCAAAAGGGCAAGTGGTAGAGGGAGAAGAGATCAGCTGAGACACATCCTCCTCTGTGACAGCGGAAAAAGAGTCAAGGAAGGCAGGAGGAGAGTTAGGAATTGGAGGTGTAGAATATGAGGAGGATACAGAGGGGACGTCTTGCAGAATGGAATCCACTTTTGTCTTGAAATAGTCAAATTCAGTGCAGTGTTGTGTATATCCCTGCAGCCGGCTAGGGGTTACACAAACCTTATGCCCTTTTACCTGAATACAGGTCACAACTGGAAGAAGACGTCCAGTCAGCTTGAGTTTTACCCTGTTCTAAAACCAGTACAATACTTGGTCATTTAAACATATTATTGCTTGTTATTAAAAGTACTATTTGATGCCCTTCTGTTCTCCTCACACACATTTGCAGTGCAGTAAAAGAGGTTTGCAGGGGAACGGGATATGAATGTGTATAGTACACTGAATATCACAAGCAGCTAACATGTTGCACCCTGCAATATATTTCCCTATTCAGTGGCAGACAGACCAGCCATCCAAAATGCCACAGTGTTGCGGGATCTCTCTGCTGGTCATTGTCTGCCCCTTATGCTACTGTCACAATGCTACTGTATCTGTTCCACTCCCGCTACACGATACACACAGGGGAGTTGCAGGGAGACTCTTTGCCTTCTCACCAGCCCCAGTGACAGTTATTATAACATATAATATGCCAGCTGTACCCTTCACCCCCCCTCCTCCCCATCAGAACACGACCTGTACTGGGCATGTTCACTTCCCTGCAGAATGACCTTGCCTGATATGAACTAATGATAAAGAAAAGAGGACATTATGAGTCCCTGCCATGCTTCACATGTTTGTATAATTGAAGCCACAGCATGGTCCAATGGTTTTTATTGTTTTATTTTCCCCTGCAGGGCTGGAGCTGCCTTTTTTGTAGGGGTGAAAACAAATATATTTGTGGGAACTCATTTTGGGCCGTATTTACGAAGCTGTGTATTCCATATAACATCTTCCCGCACAGAAGGACACCTTAGGACCCATTCAAGTTCATTGGCAATAATGTGTCTTCCAGCGATAGCACAATTTTGTGAATAAGGCTATATATATATATATATATACACACACACACACACACACACACACACACACACACACACACACACACACACACACACACACACACACACACACACACACACACACACACTATTGCTTTATAAAAGATCAGTCTGGCTGCTTCGCCAAATTAAGATTTTCTTCATTAAATGGGTGCAAATAAATGTCCCACCTTTCAATATATATCACATAGTCCACAGCATGGTTCTCTTCACAATTTATTCAGAGACAATAGAAAACATATTTTACAGCATAATTTCAGTCAGTTAGAATACTGTAATAATAATAGCATGTTCTTGTATAGTGCTGCTAGTTTTACGTAGCGCTTTACAGAGACATTTTGCTGACACAGCCCCTGCCCCATGGAGCTTACAATCTATGTTTTTGGTGCCTGAGGCACAGAGAGATAAAGTGACTTGCCCAAGGTCACAAGGAGCCGACACCAGGAATTGAACCAGGTGCCAGTCAGTGTCTTCATTCACTGAGCTGTTCCCTCTCCTAGTTACATCCTTTTGGTATATAGAATTTAGTTATAGAATTTAGTTATAGAATGGAGAATCTTTAGCTCCGTTGATCTTAGCTTGGTGGTAAAGGATGCTGAATTCTATACTGTAAATCCCAAATGCAATCTTTATACATTTTTCCTCAAGCAGTCTTAACATAGCAATACCTGTTTTTCTCACTGTCAGCTCAAAATGTTCTTAGTCAATTATCAATGTTTAAACCAATATTCCTCCATTTACTTTGATGTAGAAGAACCTCTGTGTTCTGTCACTAAGTAATTATAGAATTATATATGTTCCTAATCTTTTAAGCCCTCACTCTATTGTATTGTCTTACTAACTATCTAGTTAATTAACTTTAAGAACTCAAACTCTTGCAAATCAACAGGCAAACATTTCTTCACCTGGCTGTCTTCAGACTGATTTAACTTCTTATCTTTATGTAGAGGCAGCTAATCATTTTCCAATATCAATTCTATCATAATACTACATTTCTTATTTTAACTAGTTACATGCTGAATATATGTGTATTTAGAGAATATGGCATAGTTAATATTTAGGATTGAAATTGTCATCTCTTCAATGATTATATGGTATTATTAACCCCGTCAGTGTGTTACAGGATCAGTTGGCATTACAGGGTTTAAACGTGCATTGGTATCCTATCCATCTGTGTATCTCGAGCCGATGAAGGACTCACCTGAATTGTCCGTAGTTCATTAAAAAGTGTTAAATCCCAACGCTGTGTACACTACTGGTTTGTATAAGAACAATTATTATGGAGGGAGTCATTTTACAAAGTTTAGGCTTCCATTCCATATTCAAATGTAGTGGTAATTTATGCCAATCCATATCATATCACAACACTTCCATCACTACATAGATCAAGGGTCTTAAACTCAGTCCTCAAGGGCCAAGTTTTATGGATAGCCCTGCTTCAGCACGTCGAGATCAGATGCATTGTATGGAACCCCAACCCTCTCTAATAGCGAGTCTGAGATCAGATGCATTGTAAGGAACCCCAACCCTCTCAAATAGCGCGTCTGAGATCATATGCATTGTAAGGAACCCCAACCCTCTCTAATAGGCATCTGAGATCAGATGCAGTGTATGGAACCCCAACCCTCTCTAATAGCGAGTCTGAGATCAGATACATTGTAATGAATCCCAACCCTCTCTAATAGCGCGCCTGAGATCTGATGCATTGTAAAGAACCCCAAACCCCTCTAATAGCGCGTCTGAGATCAGATGTATTGTAAAGAACCCAAACCCCCTCTAATAGCGCGTCTGAGATCAGAAGCATTGTAAGGAACCCCAACCCTCTCTAATAGCGTGTCTGAGATCAGATACATTGTACGGTACCCCAACCCTCTCTAATAACGCATTTCCCTTATATACACTAGCCACAAAGAGGCTAGACCACTATATGTACTGTGATATTCCTAATTCTAATGAAATACCCAATTACAGGGATGCACTGATTCCAGGGATGCACTGATTCCGGGGATGCACTGATTCCAGGGATGCACTGATTCCAGGGATGCACTGATTCCAGGGATGCAGCGATTCCGGGGATGCAGTGATTCCGGGGATGCAGTGATTCCGGGGATGCACTGATTCCAGGGATGCACTGATTCCGGGGATGCACTGATTCCGGGGATGCACTGATTCCAGGGATGCACTGATTCCAGGGATGCACTGATTCCAGGGATACACTGCCTGGGTGCATGTGTGTTTGTAGACAGTTTCCCTCTTGCAGATGATGTAATAGCTTTCCATTTAATGGCTACTAATTAACCCCTTAAGTGTCCGGGAGGCTGTTTATGAGACTCCCCTGCCTCTCCCTGCAGGTGTCAGACATACTTATGCTGCTCCTGTTGTACATTGGGAGACGCCTGTGTTATTTGTGACTTAAGATTAAGGTCATTACACACTAATTGGTGTGACAACCATGCAGCACCATGTGTAGGAGGACTAATAATTCATTAGGACACCTTATATTTTATAATTCCTTAATAATATATTTGTTTTGTTATATAGAGCTGACAGTGTACACAGAGCAGTGCGTAGGATTTTGCGAGCCCCTGTCGCATAGAGCTTACAATCTAATTGTGGGGCCTGAGTCGGTCTACCCTGCCAAGAATGGGAGATACAGTTCTGAATATAGGTCACACCTGGAAGAGGACGTCCCTTTTATCTTGTTCCAAACCCCTGCAGTATATTCAGTCATTATACCACGAGCCGCACTGTCAGACCCCTTACTTCATCAGGGGCCTGCACAAATACAGTATCACTGCACCTCTACCAAGCCTCACAAGTCTCAGGGCTTTGGGGGAGAGGGGTGAGAATTATCACCCCCTCTACTCTGTATGTAAAATAAGTCTAGAGCAGGGGTGGGTAACTCCAGTCCTCAAGGGCCACCAACAGCTCAGGTTTACAGGATATCCCTGCTTTAGCACAGGTGGCTCAATCAGTGGCTCAGTCTTTGACTGAGCCACTGATTGAGCCACCTGTGCTGAAGCAGGGATATCCATAAAAGCTGGCCTCTTGGTGGCCCTTGAGGACTGAGTTTGAGACCCCTGACATTGATGTCCTGGTGTACTAAGACATGGACTCCTGCGTTACAGGTTTTCAGGATGTTCACACCATGATCTTCATTGGCTTTGGGTTTCTGATGACCTTCCTGAAATGCTACGGGTTCAGCAGCGTGGCGTTCAACTTCCTGATCGCCGCCTTTGGTCTCCAGTGGTCCACCCTGATCCAGGGATTTTTCCATGGCTTCCATGATGGCAAGATCCACATCGGGATAGAAAGGTGAGTGAGTGAAGGAAGAGGAGACAGACGCAGGGGCCTATTCAGGTGGCTTAGAAAAGCGAGTTATCGACAGTTTTGAGCACTTCTCAAGTGAGTTAAGCTCCAATAACATGGCAAACTCGCTCGAAAATGGCGTGCAGCCAGGCAGCGGGACCGCAGCCTAAGAGCTGTGCAGGGAGACTCAGCTCTCTCTGTGCAGGGAGATCGCCCGTAAGAGCTGTGCAGGGAGATGCAGCTTCTCTCTGTGCAGGGAGATCGCCTGTAAGAGCTGTGCAGGGAGACACAGCTGTCTCTGTGCAGGGAGATCGCCTGTAAGAGCTGTGCAGGGAGACGCAGCTCTCTCTGTGCAGGGAGATCGCCTGTAAGAGCTGTGCAGGGAGACGCAGCTCTCTGTGCAGGGAGATCGCCTGTAAGAGCTGTGCAGGGAGACGCAGCTCTCTCTGTGCAGGGAGATCGCCTGTAAGAGCTGTGCAGGGAGACGCAGCTCTCTCTGTGCAGGGAGATCGTCTGTAAGAGCTGTGCAGTGAGATGCAGCTTCTCTCTGTGCAGGGAGATCGCCTGTAAGAGCTGTGCAGGGAGACGCAGCTCTCTCTGTGCAGGGAGATCGCCTGTAAGAGCTGTGCAGGGAGACGCAGCTCTTTCTGTGCAGGGAGATCGCCTGTAAGAGCTGTGCAGGGAGACGCAGCTCTCTCTGTGCAGGGAGATCGCCTGTAAGAGCTGTGCAGGGAGACGCAGCTCTCTCTGTGCAGGGAGATCGCCTGTAAGAGCTGTGCAGGGAGACGCAGCTCTCTCTGTGCAGGGAGATCGCCTGTAAGAGCTGTGCAGGGAGACGCAGCTCTCTCTGTGCAGGGAGATCGTCTGTAAGAGCTGTGCAGGGAGACGCAGCTTCTCTCTGTGCATGGAGATCGCCTGTAAGAGCTGTGCAGGGAGACGCAGCTCTCTCTGTGCAGGGAGATCGCCTGTAAGAGCTGTGCAGGGAGACACAGCTCTCTGTGTACAGGGAGATCGCATGTAAGAGCTGTGCAGGGAAACGCAGCTTCTCTCTGTGCATGGAGATCGCCTGTAAGAGCTGTGCAGGGAGACTCAGCTCTCTCTGTGCAGGGAGATCGCCTGTAAGAGCTGTGCAGGGAGACACAGCTCTCTGTGTACAGGGAGATCGCATGTAAGAGCTGTGCAGGGAAACGCAGCTTCTCTCTCTGTGCAGGGAGATCGCCTGTAAGAGCTGTGCAGGGAGAGGCAGCTCTCTCTGTGCAGGGAGATCGCCTGTAAGAGCTGTGCAGGGAGAGGTAGCTTCTCTCTCTGTGCAGGGAGATCGCCAGTAAGAGCTGTGCAGGGAGATCGCACGGGCAGAACTTAGAAAAAGACAGAGCTGAAGACACTGCTATCCCGAGCGGTATTGGCATTTTCCTACCTCACGGTCTCTGACTTGTGATAACTCTTTTGAGAATAGCGTGATAACACAGTCAGACCGCGAGGTAAGCCATGCCAAACCCTGCGACATGGCAGTGATTTTATCCAAGCTACCTGAACGGGCCCCACACGCTGGTATATTGTGCATGTTTGCTCTGCCTTGTAACTGTGCCCGAATGCCTCTCTCTTTTCTTAACTCATATGTTGCAGTCTGGAAGAGCAGAGAAATAACCACCCTGACAAACTTACACTGTAGCATTGTCGATACCTTTTTTTTAACATGTTTCTAACTGTAAATTGTAATGTCAACTATATGTCGTGCCCAGGATATTCTTGAAAACGAGAGGTAACGCCCAATGTACGGGGCCGACTATTTTTACAGTATGCTATTATTTATAAATGGATTGAAGAATATCCGGCCGTCCACAGAATTATTGACCCTTGTGCTTGCCCCCCCTCCCCCCCCCCCGGGGGGGCAGTGAAAGGGTTATCCATGAAGTGGTCTGCGATACTAAATAGTTGTAGCCTCCCTGGCAGTACGGAGGAACAGTTGCTAATGATCTTGTCAGAGTTTATGCTGCAAAAACATTTCCGTTGAGTGAGTTTTTTGAGTCGGATCTAGAGTAGGGGTGGCCAACTCCAGTCCTAAAGGGCCACCAACAGGTCAGGTTTTCAGGATATCCCTGCTTCAGCACAGGTGACTCAATCAGGAGCCTCAGATTTAGTCACCAGTGCTGAAGCAGGGATATCCTGACGACCTGACCCCTTGGTGGCCCTTGAGGACTGGAGCCCTTGACTGAGCCACCTGTGCTGAAGCAGGGATATAATGAAAACCAACCTGTTGGTGGCCTTTGAGGACAGGAGTTGGCCACCCGTGCCCCAGAGTTTGGGTAATGAAAAAATACTCGCTGGGTTGTTTTTTTGTGCAATGGCTGGTTTCCAGCTCACGTGTATACCGGACAAGCAGATAGCTGAACGGTCAGTGATTTTCCAATTACCTTTAGGACACAGGGCAAATTATTTTCAATGCAACGTTTAGCTAAGTCCTCTTACACAATGTGCATGAATAAAGATACTCCATTTACATCAGCCTTTGATCTGCATTTCATAATGACACAGATAACCCAACAGATACAAATTTTAAAAAAAACCCTGACTTGTCCAATTTACCCTTTCACTTCTGGAATGTTTTTCAGTGCTGGGTATAAACCACTGTGCAATGGCTGGCTTACTTTATATTCATTTAACTGGGGCTTAAAACTTCCCTGATAAGGACAAAACAACTTCACAGCACAATGTGCCGTCTCTTGTCTGTAACCCAAGAAGGTTATTCCTTTAATTCAGGGACGGCCAAGTCCAGTCCTCAAGGGCCACCAACAGGCCAGGTACCCCTGCTTCAGCACAGGTGGCTCAATTAGTGGCTCGGTCAGTGGTTGATCCATCTGTGCTGAAGCAGGGATACTTACTAATACCTGGCCTGCTGGTGGCCCTTGAGGACTGGATATGACCACCCCTGCTTTAATATGTTACCCTTCCTGAGTGGCTGTTCCATGCATCCACTGGCCTTTCAATGTGAGAGTGCAGTGTTGACCTTCATAGACTTTCATTATGTCACCTTTCTAAAACTCCAGCCTGTGCTAGCATGTCACATGGCTCAGTGTTGTGTTCTAGATTAAACATGCACATACATAGGACTGTCACTAGTAGAGGTGCATTACAAAACGTGTTAAATATACGTTATAAATGATATCTTTATATATAAATGTCCCTAGATGGAAGGGCCAGTGGCGGATTAAGACCCTCTGAGGCCCCTAGGCACAAAGACGTTGGGTGCCTTTCCTCGAGGCGGCTATCGTGTAGCGGCGTGGTGCCATGACGTTGTAGCATCATGTGACGTCGCGTTGTCATGACAACGTATCGCCATGGTGTCATTTGACACCGGGTCTCCATGACAACGCGACGCTGACAAGAGGAGGGAGAGTCTGGCAGACAGTAACCGCCGGGCTGCTGCATGGGGAGCTGGGAGTCAGCACCGGCCCATCGCAACCTACAGGGGGCCCCCTAACATGGGGGGCAGCTAGTGTGTCTAGAGGGTAATCCGGCACTGGCAAGAGCTCCTGATACCAATGAAGAAAACATTTCTTTCAGTTTCACCACTCTAATACCATCACATTTCATCCATTTAAAGGGATCACAACCTGCAGACAAGTCTGGGGTACTATGAATAAATGCAGCTATTAGGATGCACTATTAAATTATAGTTCACCAGTATTTTTCTTGCTTTAATTAACCTTCTGTATTGCTTGTGTTGTTTGAATGACCCTATCACTTACCCACTGTCCCTGTTTCATTCACAATACAGCATGATCAATGCAGATTTCTGCACCGGAGCAGTGCTTATCTCCTTTGGGGCAGTTCTGGGGAAAGCTAGCCCTGTCCAACTGATCGTGATGACCCTGTTTGAAGTGACGCTCTTTGGCATTAATGAGTACATCATTCTCAGTCTTATCGGGGTAGGTCTTGCATCAAGGGCCGTGGGGTTTCCGATGCCTCGGACTGCAACAGGTTGAGAAAAGTGGACCACAGATATTTTTCGTGGGGGGACAGAGTTCCTGCACCTATTTTCCATTCCCAGCACCTTTGTTTAGGGTTCAAGCTCCCATGAAATGATTATGAAATAATTAGGAATGGGGCTGGAATACAAACGGCAAGGGGACATATTCTTTGGAATGGGATATTTGGTCAAGGCCATTTCGCCGTGACCAACTGGCCGCCGGCGATTGGCCACAGACAGACCCTCCACCACAGCCGATCTGCCACTGGAAACTGAGCGGCCACTCACTTTTAACATAAGGTAAGTTTTAGGGGTTTTAGCAGCTAGGGTAGGGGTTAACTTAAGGGATTTTAGGGTAAGGGGTTAAGGGTTTTAGAGTAGGGGGTAGCATTAGTATTAGGGGTTAACAGTAGGGTGTTTCATGGTAAGGGTTAAGGTTAGCTACTTACTTTAGTAGTGAAGCGGCCGGCGGCTGAGTCTCCCGATGGCGAGGTGAGTTGTGGCCAAATGCCAGCGGTCTTTGCTCATTGCGAAACAGCCGTGACCAAGTGTTCCAGACCATACATTCTTTGTCTATTTCTTTCTTTAATGCTACATTCTTTATTGTAGTTTAGATATAATGTAATTTGTCTGTTCTTTGGGTTATTGTTACCACTTTGGGGATAGTGTTACCCTCCAGCTCTCAGCTATGCTCCCGGCTGCCGTTTTAATGGTGAAGATTCAACAAATACGGGCGCTAATATCTCTAAAATGGCAGTCTCCGGGGTTAGTGCATTCTGCTGGCTCTAGAACCGTTAGTGCATTCTACTGGCTCTAGAACCCGAATGGACTGTTCTTCATTTGTGTCCTTTTCACTCTTCTCAGGCTAAGGACGCAGGAGGATCCATGACTATCCATACTTTTGGTGCATATTTTGGGTTGGTCGTTTCCCGGGTGCTTTACAGACCAAACCTGAAGAAGAGCGAGCACAAGGAGGGCTCTGTGTATCACTCGGACCTCTTTGCAATGATAGGTACGGAAACAAAGTTTCAGGGATGTTCTTTCACTTGTAAGGCAGATAATGACTGATCCGGTGCGATACCAGGCTTCGGTGGTTGGTGAATATCCCTCCTATGTGTGATATTAGTGATATTAAGTCTAATGCGAGGGTTAGGATGCCAGTTAGCATTATGTCGATGCTAGAGTTATGAAATGTAAAGGTATTGTAAAGTGTGGGTGAGTTTTCTAAAAAGTATGGATTTTGTTAGCCTGATGCGTTAAAGCGTGGGCTAAAAACGTGACCACGAAAACAGTAATCGTCTGATTGTTCAATGAAAAAAGAACGTTTCACGATATTTGCCATTGACAATCGATTGTATTGGCCAAAAAAATGATGAGGTTCCCGAAAGATTTGGTATTTCTAATTGTAATATATACATACACACACAGAGGTATAGTGGCTTTGCACTAAAAATGGCGTCCTGCCTGAGTGCAAACCGTAAAGTACTGGAATGCGGGAAAAGATAGCGAGCACAGTTCCAAAGTGGGGGGGAACAGCCTCAGGCGAGGAGAATCCGGCGTGTGCAGCCGACACAACATAGACCAACAAATTCTTCAAATGCAGGTCTCCTCTAGGACAGAGATACAAAGTAGAGCTCTACTCACAAGTTCATAATGCAATTCTTAATTTACTGTGACAGCCAAGAAAAGAGGAGGGACCACGTTTCAGGTCCCAGATGGACTTTTCATCGGGTCTGATGAAAGATAGAGAGCAGCCAATCCAGGACTTAAGATAAATGAAAATAGTTTATAACAAAACAATCAACATTTCGGCTCACCGCGGGAGCTTGACCAAGGTTCCTGCGGTGAGCCGAAACGATGATTGTTTTGGTAATAAACTATTTTCATTTTTCTTAAGTCCTGGTGTGCCTGCTCTCTATCTCTTCCTATATATAGCGATATCATAACAATTACTCATACGCGTACGTCCTGGGCACAGAGTTATGAGAACAATACAGGGTTATATTAAATGAACCGAGGTTATACATTAAATATACAGATATTTCATGGTCAGTTACAGATAATGTATGATTATGGGCCGATGTAACAGTTACAGACAAGGTTAAAATTGTGTTAGAAGAGGTAGGATAAGCCTGCAATGCACTGTATTAGGAGAAGTAGGATAGGCCTGCAATGTGCTGTGTTAGGAGAGGTATGATAGGCCTGCAATGTGCTGTGTTAGGAGAGGTATGATAGGCCTGCAATGTGCTGTGTTAGGAGAGGTATGATAGGCCTGCAATGGTGTTAGAAGAGGTAGTCTGTACGTAATTATAGTCCATTGGCTATGTGAACTGATGACTCAAGATCAATAGCATGTAACTTATGTAGCATAGCATGTAACTTGTGTAGCATAGCATGTAAATTATGTAGCAAATAAATGCCATAGTCAGATTGGTTATGTTGTGAATAACACTACGGGATGGCACATATTGCCCCTTTGGCCTTTGTTGAGCAGGGTATGCACCACATGCTATAGGGTCTTTCACTATGAGATTATGTTTTCTTGTAAAAAACAGGGACTATTTATTTGTGGATGTTCTGGCCGAGCTTCAACTCTGCCGTCACAGCTCATGGGGATGACCAGCATCGCACGGTGCTCAACACTTACTACTCCCTGGCTGCCTGCACTTTGGCCACCTTTGCCTTCTCAGCTCTGCTGAACGGGGAAGGGAAACTGGACATGGTAAGCAAGCATGAACCTGTTTCCGGGTGGAAGTCACAGGTGAACAAGGAGTTGTGTATGTGTGGTGCGTCTATAGTGTCCTTATCTCAAAGGTCTACTGTATGATCTATCTTGGGAATGTGTCTTTTGTACTTGGCTTTGGTATGAAAGGAAGCTAAATGTCTATACGAAGCCAGTGATGAGTTAGTAAAAATACATCAACATATATATATATTTCTCTATGTCATTCACTTTCCTTCTACAGACTGTCCACAGCACATACAGTTCAACTGGAAGAGTGTATGGTCTTATGGTTCATGGTCAATCATGCTGTGGTGTATATATCAAGCGTCTTTATTAATGCCTGTGCCTGTGGGGCTTTATGGGGTTACTCAATATACAATATACAGTAGTCCAAAGTGAAAAAACCCCATTGATGTAAATTATAGTTTTCGGACACACATGGCTTGAATTACCGCTTTAGACTATATTGAATTTCCCCCCTAAGTCCTTGTTATCCACTGGCCCGCAGGTTGAATCTCATGGTTAAAGCGATGTTCATTATTAATATGAAGCAGGTTACACAAAGACCCACTTTCTGTCAATTAAAATATATAGGACTTGGACCTCTGGGCATGTCATGGAACATGATTTCATATTCTTCTGTCTCCCTTTGCAGTTTATGGGGTTCATATCTCCCTAGTTTAGCTGCCTGTTATTTACCCTGTCCCAGCAGCTTGCTACATGTGAAAAGGCAACATTTTTGATACACATGTTGTTTACACAGTCATAGTCAGTGAGTTGCTATAGCAACCTCAGCCTTTCTCTCAGAGTGGGCTAGTCTGCCCTCCCCCCTGCCTTGCTGACAGATAGTCTGTCCCCAGACTATTCCTGCTACCCAGATTCCCTCACACTTCCTTTTACTTCCTACATTGGACGAGTGAGTA
Source organism: Ascaphus truei (assembly GCF_040206685.1). NCBI lineage: Eukaryota > Metazoa > Chordata > Amphibia > Anura > Ascaphidae > Ascaphus > Ascaphus truei. Next base: position 36,474,390 of record NC_134489.1, read on the forward strand.
CGTTTTCTGTTACCCCTCTACTGGCAAGGCCTCATCCTTTTCACCTTTCCCTACTATCAAGCACACTTACTATAGAGACATTCTCTCACAACACCATCATCCACAAGTGCCTTTGTGTATCTATGCTTTCCCCAATAAAGTGAAGAAAAGACAAAGAACTTGTTGTGCTTGTAACAGGAATGAGTTGAAACTATCTGGGTCCATTCATACCCTAGATATGACCCTGGGTCCAGAATAGGGCACATGGCAGGAACCCTTCCTACTGTTGGGTTCTGAGATGTGGAACTGAGACTTAAAAAGAAGGGGATTTTGCCCCCTGATTCTTCCCTGAGTCCAGGAAAATAGGAACCAAGGTCCACATCCAAAATCAAAGCCACTATTGTTTATTTATAAAAAATGTTTTACCAGGAAGTAATACATCGCTCGCTTTCAAGTATGTCCTGGGCACAGAGTTATGATCACTGATACATGGTTACAAATACATGGTTACATTAGGTGAACAGGGTTATACATTATATACAAGACATTGCATGCACAGCTAAAGATAATATATGTTATAGGCGGATGTAACAGTTACAGACAAGGTTAAAATGTGAGACAGCTTTAGTTTTGAAAGAACCAAGGCCTCATCCGGGGTGCAACCGCATGTGCTGCCGCTCAAGCGCCGTGACGTCAGGCGCTCAGTTTGCCAGGGCGATTTCTGGCAGTTAGTTGCGCGCATGCGGGGGCGTGTCAGGGGGCATGGCCATGACGTCACAGAGCTAGTTCGCCCTCATTGGGCGAACCGCACACGTGACATGGCAGAATCAAGTTTAATTGTCTCTGCAAGCAGCTGAGCGCCAAGCAGCTGAGCGCCGAGCGCTCACGGGCACGTGCGCACGCTCACGCTGGACAGACTCATTGCAGTCATGAGTTTGACCATGTGTCGCATGATGACGCGGAGCCACTCAAACCTTTTAGGAACCTTACTTTTGTCTTTGCCTTGTGACGCTGGGAGAAAGTAGAAACGCAGACACTATAAGGAGATGGCGGATAATAAAGAAATGGACACAATCTTTAGGATTTGCACTGCGAGTGATCATGTGCATGTCATTACCCAGAATCCCTGGCTGCAGTGGAAGCATTGCATGCTAAGAGATAATGGGGAAGGGCAGCGTTGCAGACCTGACCTGTCTGATGAGACGTGAATGAGCTCACAGGTGGTATTTTTATTTGAATACTTTACTAAGCTGATGAAAGTTAACAAAAAAGCTCTTTGAAACCACGCCACCACTGATGCTTTCATACAGTCATAGCGCATAACACCCAGTTATTACAGAGTATCTATTCAAGAAACGGGATGCTCCGTTATGGTGTGTAGCAACTTGTAGATAAGGCATGAAAAGGAGTTCCAGCAACGTCCTTGATACAAATGCGCTCTTTATTCAGTGCTTCATAATCATCAGAACAAAGAATCCATCTGTGGATTATATGCCTTTCTGCAGGTTCACATTCAGAATGCAGCCTTGGCGGGCGGTGTCGCGGTGGGAACGTCTGCGGAGATGATGCTGACCCCTTTCGGGGCTATGATCGCCGGGACTTTGGCTGGCATTATCTCTACGCTTGGATACAAATTCCTCACGGTGTGTTACAAAGCTCACTACCTACTGTATGAGCAGCTCTGCATTCCATTAACTGTGACACTGACAAACAAGTCCATGAACTGCTGTTACATGTTCCTCTTACTGCTCCATACCTTCTGTCACCAATCTTTACCAAGCAAACCGGGTTCCTATCTTCAAGTCTGAAGTCCCAACTCACCTTTCCAGTGCAACATTACAATCGGCAACCTGGCATAATGCAATTTCTCTGAATACATTCCCAATTGCCATGTAACTACTGTCCTTACACCTATCCTATCGTAAGTTTCCCAATGTTCCATTTCGAGTGTAAGCTCTCTGGCGCGAGGATTCTTTTATCCCTGTGTTTACTTGTAATGCCTGCTGCTCCTGTCCCTATTGAGATGTTCCCTGAGGTTGAGTTTCTGTATACTAATTCTGTAACTTGTTCACATATACAGTATATAAGTGAGAACAGTTCTAATAACAGAACCAGTGTTTATGGCTGAAGACTTGAGCAAATTTGTTTCTATGTTTATGCCATACTAAATGCCACTGGAAAACACAAGCAATGTCCCATTATATCAATTAATAATAATTATTGGTTGTATTCTGCGCTAACCAGCTACTCACAGTGTACGCCTAGAGAACAATGTAATAATATACAGGAGAATACAGTTATAACACGGAGATAAGCGTAACAGACATAATATTAGACATGGGATGGTACTGTCCACCATAAACAATTTGCAAGGTACAGTAAAATTAAATATTATTTGGCAAAGTCTCTGCATGACTTCATTATAACAGATTAAAATGAGTTACAATTAATTTACTGCCAAAGATTCAGGCTATTATTCCTACCTTAGGTTCCCCGGAGAGCTGTTTATCAAGTAGAAGTGGTTCCTTGCTGAACGATAAGCAGTAGCCAAGCACACCAAAAAAACAAGAGATCAAGTAAATGCAGAAAAGGTCATTTAATGACTTTTGACTTGATCTCTTGTTTTTTGGTGTGCTTGGCTCCTGCTTATCTACTAATTTTGTTTCCTGACCAGATTCCTGGGTGCCTTAGCACCCGGGTTAACCACACATTAGTCCCCTGCTAGGAACATTCCCAAGTTGCTGCCCCATAAACTCCTTTTTTTGGGTATTCTCCTTGCTGAATGATCCATGAATCAGAGTACACCCCTCCCTTCATGTACTGTAACCTGGTGTACTTACTGTGCTATCTTATTGTCTCATGCAGCCAATTTTGAAAGACAAGTTGAAGATCCAAGACACCTGCGGCGTGCACAACCTCCATGGGATGCCTGGGGTACTGGGGGCGCTCATAGGAGCTCTCGTGGCAAGCTTTGCTATAGCAGATATTTATGGGGAAGGGTACGTCTTACTAGCCCCTATGGAAACCTGCTGACAAATATGTTATCCCGACCTGTTCTTTTATTATAATCCTTCACTTGTCTTTCCTGGAACTAACCTCCCCCCCCCCCCCCTTTTATTTTTGTCTTTTTCAGGATGGAAGATGTTTTTCCACTGATAGCTGAAGGCCACCGCACAGCGCGATCCCAAGCTGTGTACCAAGCGCTGGCCTTGCTAGTGGCTTTGGCTTTTGCCCTGGTTGGAGGAACCCTTGTAGGTGAGTTTCCCTGCACACATACAGCTATATCATATTGTTATTACCATTTATTTTATAACGCACCAATACAGTGGGCAGCGCAGCACAATAGGAGGAGGATGGTAACAATACAATCTCAAACATTAACAAACATTGGCAAGGAGGGCACTGTCCCTGGGAGCTTACAATCTACGAGGAAGGGTAAGTGGAAACATAAGGTACAGGGAAGAAGAAGGTTGGTGTGTCTCAGTTATCTGCTTGTTAATTGAAGGAGTTAGCGTTGGGAGTGTGCGGAGGTAGAGCTGTGAGAGCAGGTAATGTGTGAGGGAGTTGGCGTTGGGGAAGCAGTAAGTGGGAGTGTGCGGAGGTAGAGCTGTGAGAGCAGGTAATGTGTGAGGGAGTTGGGGAAGCAGTAAGTGGGAGTGTGCGGAGGTAGAGCTGTGAGAGCAGGTAATGTGTGAGGGAGTTGGTGTTGGGGAAGCAGTAAGTGGGAGTGTGTGGAGGTAGAGCTGTGATAGTAGGTAATGTGTGAGGGAGTTTGTGTTGGGGAAGCAGTAAGTGGGAGTGTGCGGAGGTAGAGCTGTGAGAGCAGGTAATGTGTGAGGGAGTTGGGGAAGCAGTAAGTGGGAGTGTGCGGAGGTAGAGCTGTGAGAGCAGGTAATGTGTGAGGGAGTTTGTGTTGGGGAAGCAGTAAGTGGAAGTGTGTGAAGGTAGAGCTGTGCTGAAAGCAGGTAATGTGTGAGGGAGTTTGTGTTGGGAAGCAGTAAGTGGAAGTGTGCGGAGGTAGAGCTGTGAGAGCAGGTAATGTGTGAGGGAGTTGGTGTTGGGGAAGCAGTAAGTGGGAGTGTGCGGAGGTAGAGCTGTGAGAGCAGGTAATGTGTGAGGGAGTTGGCGTTGGGGAAGCAGTAAGTGGGAGTGTGCGGAGGTAGAGCTGTGAGAGCAGGTAATGTGTGAGGGAGTTGGTGTTGGGGAAGCAGTAAGTGGGAGTGTGCAGAGGTAGAGCTGTGAGAGCAGGTAATGTGTGAGGGAGTTTGTGTTGAGAAGCAGTAAGTGGAAGTGTGCGGAGGTAGAGCTGTGAGAGCAGGTAATGTGTGAGGGAGTTGGTGTTGGGGAAGCAGTAAGTGGGAGTGTGCGGAGGTAGAGCTGTGAGAGCAGGTAATGTGTGAGGGAGTTGGTGTTGGGGAAGCAGTAAGTGGGAGTGTGGGGAGGTAGAGCTGTGAGAGCAGGTAATGTGTGAGGGAGTTGGTGTTGGGGAAGCAGTAAGTGGGAGTGTGGGGAGGTAGAGCTGTGAAAGCAGGTAATGTGTGAGGGAGTTGGTGTTGGGGAAGCAGTATGTGGGAGTGTGCGGAGGTAGAGCTGTGAGAGCAGGTAATGTGTGAGGGAGTTGGTGTTGGGGAAGCAGTAAGTGGGAGTGTGCGGAGGTAGAGCTGTGAGAGCAGGTAATGTGTGAGGGAGTTGGTGTTGGGGAAGCAGTAAGTGGGAGTGTGCGGAGGTAGAGCTGTGAGAGCAGGTAATGTGTGAGGGAGTTGGTGTTGGGGAAGCAGTAAGTGGGAGTGTGCGGAGGTAGAGCTGTGAGAGCAGGTAATGTGTGAGGGAGTTGGTGTTGGGGAAGCAGTAAGTGGGAGTGTACGGAGGTAGAGCTGTGAGAGCAGGTAATGTGTGAGGGAGTTGGGGAAGCAGTAAGTGGGAGTGTGGGGAGGTAGAGCTGTGAGAGCAGGTAATGTGTGAGGGAGTTGGTGTTGGGGAAGCAGTAAGTGGGAGTGTGCGGAGGTAGAGCTGTGAGAGCAGGTAATGTGTGAGGGAGTTGGGAAGCAGTAAGTGGGAGTGTGGGGAGGTAGAGCTGTGAGAGCAGGTAATGTGTGAGGGAGTTGGCGTTGGGGAAGCAGTAATTGGGAGTGTGGGGAGGTAGAGCTGTGAGAGCAGGTAATGTGTGAGGGAGTTGGTGTTGGGGAAGCAGTAAGTGGGAGTGTGGGGAGGTAGAGCTGTGAGAGCAGGTAATGTGTGAGGGAGTTGGTGTTGGGGAAACAGTAAGTGGGAGTGTGCGGAGGTAGAGTTGTGAGAGCAGGTAATGTGTGGGGGAGTTGGTGTTGGGGAAGCAGTAAGTGGGAGTGTGCGGAGGTAGAGCTGTGAGAGCAGGTAATGTGTGAGGGAGTTGGTGTTGGGGAAGCAGTAAGTGGGAGTGTGCGGAGGTAGAGCTGTGAGAGCAGGTAATGTGTGAGGGAGTTGGTGTTGGGGAAGCAGTAAGTGGGAGTGTGCAGAGGTAGAGCTGTGAGAGCAGGTAATGTGTGAGGGAGTTTGTGTTGGGAAGCAGTAAGTGGAAGTGTGCGGAGGTAGAGCTGTGAGAGCAGGTAATGTGTGAGGGAGTTGGTGTTGGGGAAACAGTAAGTGGGAGTGTGCGGAGGTAGAGCTGTGAGAGCAGGTAATGTGTGAGGGAGTTGGTGTTGGGGAAGCAGTAAGTGGGAGTGTGGGGAGGTAGAGCTGTGAGAGCAGGTAATGTGTGAGGGAGTTGGTGTTGGGGAAGCAGTAAGTGGGAGTGTGGGGAGGTAGAGCTGTGAAAGCAGGTAATGTGTGAGGGAGTTGGTGTTGGGGAAACAGTAAGTGGGAGTGTGGGGAGGTAGAGTTGTGAGAGCAGGTAATGTGTGGGGGAGTTGGTGTTGGGGAAGCAGTATGTGGGAGTGTGCGGAGGTAGAGCTGTGAGAGCAGGTAATGTGTGAGGGAGTTGGTGTTGGGGAAGCAGTAAGTGGGAGTGTGCGGAGGTAGAGCTGTGAGAGCAGGTAATGTGTGAGGGAGTTGGTGTTGGGGAAGCAGTAAGTGGGAGTGTGCGGAGGTAGAGCTGTGAGAGCAGGTAATGTGTGAGGGAGTTGGTGTTGGGGAAGCAGTAAGTGGGAGTGTGCGGAGGTAGAGCTGTGAGAGCAAGTAATGTGTGAGGGAGTTGGTGTTGGGGAAGCAGTAAGTGGGAGTGTGCGGAGGTAGAGCTGTGAGAGCAGGTAATGTGTGAGGGAGTTGGGGAAGCAGTAAGTGGGAGTGTGGGGAGGTAGAGCTGTGAGAGCAGGTAATGTGTGAGGGAGTTGGTGTTGGGGAAGCAGTAAGTGGGAGTGTGCGGAGGTAGAGCTGTGAGAGCAGGTAATGTGTGAGGGAGTTGGGAAGCAGTAAGTGGGAGTGTGGGGAGATAGAGCTGTGAGAGCAGGTAATGTGTGAGGGAGTTGGCGTTGGGGAAGCAGTAATTGGGAGTGTGGGGAGGTAGAGCTGTGAGAGCAGGTAATGTGTGAGGGAGTTGGTGTTGGGGAAGCAGTAAGTGAGAGTGTGCGGAGGTAGAGCTGTGAGAGCAGGTAATGTGTGAGGGAGTTAGTGTTGCAGAAGCAGTAAGTGGGAGTGTGGGGAGGTAGAGCTGTGAGAGCAGGTAATGTGTGAGGGAGTTGGTGTTGGGGAAACAGTAAGTGGAAGTGTGTGGAGGTAGAGCTGTGCTGAAAGCAGGTAATGTGTGAGGGAGTTTGTGTTGGGAAGCAGTAAGTGGAAGTGTGCGGAGGTAGAGCTGTGAGAGCAGGTAATGTGTGAGGGAGTTGGTGTTGGGGAAGCAGTAAGTGGGAGTGTGCGGAGGTAGAGCTGTGAGAGCAGGTAATGTGTGAGGGAGTTGGCGTTGGGGAAGCAGTAAGTGGGAGTGTGCGGAGGTAGAGCTGTGAGAGCAGGTAATGTGTGAGGGAGTTGGTGTTGGGGAAGCAGTAAGTGGGAGTGTGCAGAGGTAGAGCTGTGAGAGCAGGTAATGTGTGAGGGAGTTTGTGTTGAGAAGCAGTAAGTGGAAGTGTGCGTAGGTAGAGCTGTGAGAGCAGGTAATGTGTGAGGGAGTTGGTGTTGGGGAAGCAGTAAGTGGGAGTGTGAGGAGGTAGAGCTGTGAGAGCAGGTAATGTGTGAGGGAGTTGGTGTTGGGGAAGCAGTAAGTGGGAGTGTGGGGAGGTAGAGCTGTGAGAGCAGGTAATGTGTGAGGGAGTTGGTGTTGGGGAAGCAGTAAGTGGGAGTGTGGGGAGGTAGAGCTGTGAAAGCAGGTAATGTGTGAGGGAGTTGGTGTTGGGGAAACAGTAAGTGGGAGTGTGCGGAGGTAGAGTTGTGAGAGCAGGTAATGTGTGGGGGAGTTGGTGTTGGGGAAGCAGTATGTGGGAGTGTGCGGAGGTAGAGCTGTGAGAGCAGGTAATGTGTGAGGGAGTTGGTGTTGGGGAAGCAGTAAGTGGGAGTGTGCGGAGGTAGAGCTGTGAGAGCAGGTAATGTGTGAGGGAGTTGGTGTTGGGGAAGCAGTAAGTGGGAGTGTGCGGAGGTAGAGCTGTGAGAGCAGGTAATGTGTGAGGGAGTTGGTGTTGGGGAAGCAGTAAGTGGGAGTGTGCGGAGGTAGAGCTGTGAGAGCAGGTAATGTGTGAGGGAGTTGGTGTTGGGGAAGCAGTAAGTGGGAGTGTGCGGAGGTAGAGCTGTGAGAGCAGGTAATATGTGAGGGAGTTGGGAAGCAGTAAGTGGGAGTGTGGGGAGGTAGAGCTGTGAGAGCAAGTAATGTGTGAGGGAGTTGGCGTTGGGGAAGCAGTAATTGGGAGTGTGGGGAGGTAGAGCTGTGAGAGCAGGTAATGTGTGAGGGAGTTGGTGTTGGGGAAGCAGTAAGTGGGAGTGTGGGGAGGTAGAGCTGTGAGAGCAGGTAATGTGTGAGGGAGTTGGTGTTGGGGAAACAGTAAGTGGGAGTGTGCGGAGGTAGAGTTGTGAGAGCAGGTAATGTGTGGGGGATTTGGTGTTGGGGAAGCAGTAAGTGGGAGTGTGCGGAGGTAGAGCTGTGAGAGCAGGTAATGTGTGAGGGAGTTGGTGTTGGGGAAGCAGTAAGTGGGAGTGTGCGGAGGTAGAGCTGTGAGAGCAGGTAATGTGTGAGGGAGTTGGTGTTGGGGAAGCAGTAAGTGGGAGTGTGCAGAGGTAGAGCTGTGAGAGCAGGTAATGTGTGAGGGAGTTTGTGTTGGGAAGCAGTAAGTGGAAGTGTGCGGAGGTAGAGCTGTGAGAACAGGTAATGTGTGAGGGAGTTGGTGTTGGGGAAACAGTAAGTGGGAGTGTGCGGAGGTAGAGCTGTGAGAGCAGGTAATGTGTGAGGGAGTTGGTGTTGGGGAAGCAGTAAGTGGGAGTGTGGGGAGGTAGAGCTGTGAGAGCAGGTAATGTGTGAGGGAGTTGGTGTTGGGGAAGCAGTAAGTGGGAGTGTGGGGAGGTAGAGCTGTGAAAGCAGGTAATGTGTGAGGGAGTTGGTGTTGGGGAAACAGTAAGTGGGAGTGTGGGGAGGTAGAGTTGTGAGAGCAGGTAATGTGTGGGGGAGTTGGTGTTGGGGAAGCAGTAAGTGGGAGTGTGCGGAGGTAGAGCTGTGAGAGCAAGTAATGTGTGAGGGAGTTGGTGTTGGGGAAGCAGTAAGTGGGAGTGTGCGGAGGTAGAGCTGTGAGAGCAGGTAATGTGTGAGGGAGTTGGGGAAGCAGTAAGTGGGAGTGTGGGGAGGTAGAGCTGTGAGAGCAGGTAATGTGTGAGGGAGTTGGTGTTGGGGAAGCAGTAAGTGGGAGTGTGCGGAGGTAGAGCTGTGAGAGCAGGTAATGTGTGAGGGAGTTGGGAAGCAGTAAGTGGGAGTGTGGGGAGGTAGAGCTGTGAGAGCAGGTAATGTGTGAGGGAGTTGGCGTTGGGGAAGCAGTAATTGGGAGTGTGGGGAGGTAGAGCTGTGAGAGCAGGTAATGTGTGAGGGAGTTGGTGTTGGGGAAGCAGTAAGTGAGAGTGTGCGGAGGTAGAGCTGTGAGAGCAGGTAATGTGTGAGGGAGTTGGTGTTGGGGAAGCAGTAAGTGGGAGTGTGGGGAGGTAGAGCTGTGAGAGCAGGTAATGTGTGAGGGAGTTGGTGTTGGGGAAGCAGTAAGTGGAAGTGTGCGGAGGTAGAGCTGTGAGAGCAGGTAATGTGTGAGGGAGTTGGAAAGCAGTAAGTGGGAGTGTGGGGAGGTAGAGCTGTGAGAGCAGGTAATGTGTGAGGGAGTTGGCGTTGGGGAAGCAGTAATTGGGAGTGTGGGGAGGTAGAGCTGTGAGAGCAGGTAATGTGTGAGGGAGTTGGTGTTGGGGAAGCAGTAAGTGGGAGTGTGGGGAGGTAGAGCTGTGAGAGCAGGTAATGTGTGAGGGAGTTGGTGTTGGGGAAACAGTAAGTGGGAGTGTGCGGAGGTAGAGTTGTGAGAGCAGGTAATGTGTGGGGGAGTTGGTGTTGGGGAAGCAGTAAGTGGGAGTGTGCGGAGGTAGAGCTGTGAGAGCAGGTAATGTGTGAGGGAGTTGGTGTTGGGGAAGCAGTAAGTGGGAGTGTGCGGAGGTAGAGCTGTGAGAGCAGGTAATGTGTGAGGGAGTTGGTGTTGGGGAAGCAGTAAGTGGGAGTGTGCAGAGGTAGAGCTGTGAGAGCAGGTAATGTGTGAGGGAGTTTGTGTTGGGAAGCAGTAAGTGGAAGTGTGCGGAGGTAGAGCTGTGAGAGCAGGTAATGTGTGAGGGAGTTGGTGTTGGGGAAGCAGTAAGTGGGAGTGTGCGGAGGTAGAGCTGTGAGAGCAGGTAATGTGTGAGGGAGTTGGTGTTGGGGAAGCAGTAAGTGGGAGTGTGGGGAGGTAGAGGTGTGAGAGCAGGTAATGTGTGAGGGAGTTTGTGTTGGGAAGCAGTAAGTGGAAGTGTGCGGAGGTAGAGCTGTGAGAGCAGGTAATGTGTGAGGGAGTTGGTGTTGGGGAAACAGTAAGTGGGAGTGTGCGGACGTAGAGCTGTGAGAGCAGGTAATGTGTGAGGGAGTTGGTGTTGGGGAAGCAGTAAGTGGGAGTGTGCAGAGGTAGAGCTGTGAGAGCAGGTAATGTGTGAGGGAGTTGGGAAGCAGTAAGTGGGAGTGTGGGGAGGTAGAGCTGTGAGAGCAGGTAATGTGTGAGGGAGTTGGCGTTGGGGAAGCAGTAATTGGGAGTGTGGGGAGGTAGAGCTGTGAGAGCAGGTAATGTGTGAGGGAGTTGGTGTTGGGGAAGCAGTAAGTGGGAGTGTGGGGAGGTAGAGCTGTGAGAGCAGGTAATGTGTGAGGGAGTTGGTGTTGGGGAAACAGTAAGTGGGAGTGTGCGGAGGTAGAGTTGTGAGAGCAGGTAATGTGTGGGGGAGTTGGTGTTGGGGAAGCAGTAAGTGGGAGTGTGCGGAGGTAGAGCTGTGAGAGCAGGTAATGTGTGAGGGAGTTGGTGTTGGGGAAGCAGTAAGTGGGAGTGTGCGGAGGTAGAGCTGTGAGAGCAGGTAATGTGTGAGGGAGTTGGTGTTGGGGAAGCAGTAAGTTGGAGTGTGCAGAGGTAGAGCTGTGAGAGCAGGTAATGTGTGAGGGAGTTTGTGTTGGGAAGCAGTAAGTGGAAGTGTGCGGAGGTAGAGCTGTGAGAGCAGGTAATGTGTGAGGGAGTTGGTGTTGGGGAAGCAGTAAGTGGGAGTGTGCGGAGGTAGAGCTGTGAGAGCAGGTAATGTGTGAGGGAGTTGGGGAAGCAGTAAGTGGGAGTGTGGGGAGGTAGAGGTGTGAGAGCAGGTAATGTGTGAGGGAGTTGGTGTTGGGGAAACAGTAAGTGGGAGTGTGCGGACGTAGAGCTGTGAGAGCAGGTAATGTGTGAGGGAGTTGGTGTTGGGGAAGCAGTAAGTGGGAGAGTGCGGAGGTAGAGCTGTGAGAGCAGGTAATGTGTGAGGGAGTTGGTGTTGGGGAAGCAGTAAGTGGGAGTGTGGGGAGGTAGAGCTGTGAGAGTAGGTAATGTGTGGGGGAGTTGGTGTTGGGGAAGCAGTAAGTGGGAGAGTGCGGAGGTAGAGCTGTGAGAGCAGGTAATGTGTGAAGCTGGAAACGCTTCATTACACACCTGAAATATGTTACCCAAGACCAATATCAGAACAGCGTAACATAGCATTCAACGTGTTTTTCACACCTTTCTGCTCATGTGGTAAGAATGCTGCATTTATAATGAACTGTCTGTAACGTTTCAAAGCAGTTATCCTATCCATTTCCCCTCTTACTATATTTTTGGTTGATGATGAGAGGCCAGCAGGGTACCCCACCGTTTAGGAAACTTTATGCAAGAGGTGATGGCGGCTGTCAGTTTCCTGCCATGCTAACTATGACTTTGGAGATAGAAGACAGATACCGATTGACTTCCTGGCAGCTGCCGATCTTATTAATAATAATAATATTAATAATAATAACTTTATTTATGTAGCCCTTTTCTGCCAGTTGGATTTAAAATTCCCAAAAGTGTCAGGACATCAGAGATATGTCGCCCGAGCCAAGGAAGCCCGTTTTATTGCAGGAAAAAATTTTAATTTCAGAAAATAAATCCCCACAAAATTCTGTGGAAGGGTTTTGCTTAAGTACTACTATAATTGTACTAGGGTTTTATATATAAAATGTCATCACCCTATATTCCATATCATTTAGCCCACATCATCATTTAATATATTTTTTGATCTTTTTTTAACCACGGTGGAAGGCTCATACAGCTGCAAATCTATTTGTTGCCAGCAGAGGGCATGAACTCACCAAGCTACTGCAGAAACTACTGTAGATGCAATAAATCACACTAACCTGCCAGACATAAGTACATTGATCACAGAATGGCCCTTTGTGGGAAAGATTACATAGTTACAAAGTTACATAGTTACTGTATATAGGTGGTAAGGATGGTAAGAGGGAGAAGGAGTGGCTCTGTGAGTAAAGACACTGACTTACACTGAGTTTAAAGCAGTTATCCAGCCTCTCTCTGCACACCCAGCTGCTTCTTCTTGAAATGTCTGTTAAGAAATGAATGTACCCCAAAATACAAGTCTTTGCTGTGCTTATGCTGTGAGGATTTTCCCTGCAGTGCTGTGTAACCCAGAGTAATAAGGTTGCAGGAGCAGCTCAGTGAGTAAGGACACTGACTGGCACTGAGGTTGAATCAGGGGGAACCTGGTTCAATTCCCAACGTCAGCTCCTTGTGACCTTGAGCAAATCACTTTATCTCCCTGTGCCTCAGGCACCAAAACATAGATTGTAAGCTCCACGGGCCAGGGATCTGTGCCTGCAAAATGTCTCTGTAAAGCGCTGCATACAACTAGCAGCGCTATACAAGAACTATTATAATTATTAAGTAAGTTGTGGGATCCAATTAATAGAGTACCCACTGACTTATACACCTCCCAGAATACTCATTTGAATATGCAAATAGGATTATTTCCCAGGTGTATTCACAGGCATCTCTCCTCTTCAGCGAAACCCCTATTTTATGGTACATTCTTCAAATACATTTCGAATCTCGATGTGACAATTTTCACCAAACGTTTTCAGCTAAAGTTCTACAGAAACATAGGCGAGAAGCAAATGTGGACCCGTCTGTACATGAGTAGTTCCTGCTGTCTACAAGTATTCAATATCCTGCCCTATTGCCAAAAAATTAAACGCTGTGTGTGCTCAGCAGGCGCATTGTAAGTGAAACTCCTTTGTGTTTTGTCACCGAAATTGTATTTGCGATGGCGATGTTTTTAATTCCGTGAAGGAGATTTGAGAGTATAATTTTATTTTATTTATTTTTGTGTTGAAATTTCCATACTAGCACTTTGAATACACGATATCATTGACTTATGATAACTAAAGTAAGCTACGTATATATTTTAGATTGTAAAGTATCTAAATTACGTTACTCTCAAAAGTCTTTCATTCAATGTAAATCAGAAAAAGCAACACACAATTTCACTGACAAAACGCAAAGAAGTTTGACTTAGAACACGCGGGCTTGGCACACAACTCCCGTTTTTTTATTTTATAATCATTACAGTTACTATATTATATTAATTTATATACAATTGATGTGTTACATATTTGCATGTTTTCCACTTCTGTTTTTTTTTTTAAATTATAAATGGTACATTTATTAAAAAAAAGTGATATTTACAATTCTATATTTATGCTCACTGGGAATTCCTCTAGTAACAGTGGTGTGTGTGTGATTGAGGACGGTCGCTATTGCGCATGCGTGGCATACGATGGCCACTGTTGCGCATGCGCGTCCATCAGTAGCCCATGACGTAACTTCCGTTAGGCATTATCGTAACCAACAAGATTTTTCCCATAAGTACTCAGTAGGTGCCACCAAAGAAATTTCACTTCAAAAAGAGAGATTCTTTGCTCGGCCCAAACACGACATTTGGTTTACTCTCAGTCTAGATTGTTGCCTCAATTTTGCATGGAACCTACCAGTTCAATTTGAGCCTGCGTCTCTATATATCACTTTAGTGATATACTATACTATATATCCGAGTACTTTGCATTAATGTTGCTCTCCTTAATGTAGTATGTGGATTGCTTATACAGAGTAATACAAGATCTTCCGTAATGTGGCACTTAGATAATGATATGTATGTACATGTATCTCATAGATACATATTGGACCCATAAATGTGTTACACACCTCTGATGTTCTCCTGCAGGGTTCCTGCTGAAGATACCCATATTTGGTTCTCCCTCTGATGCTGAATGCTTCGAAGATGGAGTATATTGGGAGGTAGGTTACTGATCATCATAATCCCTTCGCAGTCAGAGAAACTGTAATACATTGGTCAGTGCATGTACCCTCTAAAACCGAAACAGGCTATCAGTGGAGACAGTGAGAGTTGCACTGGGAAACCAGGCTACATGGGCTGCTATAGAAGACCAAGGGAAGAAAATCAGGGCTCCACGGATTTGCTCAATAAACTAATTTATTGCCATTTCTGCTTTTGAGAAAGGCCTGTGTGGCCGAAACGTTAAGTCTATTGGCAATAAATTAGTTTATTGAGCAAATCTTTGGAGCCCTGTTTTTCTTCCCTTCGTTATACCCTGGATTGATACAGAGAATCCTGAACCAGGAGCACCGGTAGTTGTATCCCCTTTTTTCTGATTATAATAGTGTGTAGCAATTTATCATTCTTCTATTCTGATATAGAAGACTGCACATCTACTTCTTGCCAGCAGAGGGTAGCAGAACTCAAGCTATTGTCAGAACAGGTGTAACTAAAGCTAACTCCAAACTGCCTAGACCAGGGATGAGCAACTCCTGTCCTCAAGGGCCAGCAACAGGTCAGGTTTTCAGACTATCCCTGCTTCAGCACTTTGACTGGGCCACTGATTGAGCCACCTGTGCTGAAGCAGGGATATATAAACAGACATTTTTTTTGTGACCAAGAGGTCAGAACAGTGAACTGAAGCAGGGATATCCTGAAAACCTGACCTGTTGATGGCCCTTGAGGACTGGAGATGGCCACCCCTATGCTAGTACCCTCCACAGACCAAGCATGGCCGGGATTCCCAAATAACCAGTGCGATTGCAAGAATGTGCTCTACATATAGTATATGAGTTGACCCCGGTATTGTTAAACTACGTCCGTGGCTTTGGTCTGATATGCTCAACGCTAAGTAAGTCCCCCTGCTTCATAATACAGTGTTGCTAATACCATAACAGTCCTCAGTTGTACTGGTCCTTCAGCCGTGTCACCCCTCTACCCTCCCGCCCCCTTTGCCCAGGTTCCCGAGGATGAAGGGGCACATTCTCAGATGATTGCTGTGAACACGGAGGACCCCGAGGCACAGACGCAAGCATAAGCGGCTCCAGCGTGTATGTGTGCGCTCGGATGTGTGGTCAGCGGTCTCCATGGCTGCTTCTCCACGGCTCCCCCCTGGGGAAGTGGTTATAATGACAGCTTACACAGTGCTTTAATCATTTGGTGCTACCAAACTGATCCTCAAATGTGAAGCGTTAAGTATTAACCCGTGTGGATGACTGTCCATTAGGGGCACAGCACTGCCTGTATTATGTACATTTTTCAAACTGTATTGCTCACTTTGCAGCCAGAGGGGCCTGCCAGCCCTTTCATAGCAAAGCGTGTGTGTATAATCCCTGTCTGGGCACGTCCTA
Source organism: Ascaphus truei (assembly GCF_040206685.1). Lineage (NCBI taxonomy): Eukaryota > Metazoa > Chordata > Amphibia > Anura > Ascaphidae > Ascaphus > Ascaphus truei. Next base: position 36,489,530 of record NC_134489.1, read on the forward strand.
GTAACAAAGCCTGCACTTTAAAGTTGCAACTCGGCTTACTTGGCCCAGTTTTAGTTTTTATAAATAACCTTTATATTTCATTGTTACATTTTTTTTATTGTGATATTCTCCATCAGCTTTCGGTTTGTTGGAAAGAAAATTGCTACATTTTGTAAGAGCGTCCTACTAATAATTATAATAATAATAAATAATAACTCAGCTCTCAAGTTTACAATCACTGCAACATTGTAATCCATTAAATAACCCGCAATTAATGCAGCCAGACCCCCGGGGTATGTATAACTGCGATGCCAAACCCCGGGGTATGTATTACTACGGGGCCAAGCCCCAGGGTATGTATCACTGCGCCCCCATACCCTGGGGTATGTATCACTGCGCCCCCAAACCCTGGAGTATGTATCACTGCGCCCCCAAACCCTGGAGTATGTATCACTGCGCCCCCAAACCCTGGAGTATGTATCACTGCACCCCCAAACCCCAGGGTATGTATCACTGCGCCCCCAAACTCTGGGGTATGTATCACTGCGCCCCCAAACCCCGGGGTATGTATCACTGCGGGGCCAAACCCCGGGGTATGTATATATCACTGCGCCCCCAAACCCCGGGGTATGTATCACTGCGGTGCCAAACCCCGGGGTATATATATATATCACTGCACCCCCAAACCCTGGGGTATGTATCACTGTGGTGCCAAACCCGGGGTATATATATATATATATCACTGCACCCCCAAACCCTGGGGTATGTATCACTGTGGTGCCAAACCCGGGGTATATATATATATATATATCACTGCACCCCCAAACCCTGGGGTATGTATCACTGCGCCCCCAAACCCTGGAGTATGTATCACTGCGCCCCCAAACTCCAGGGTATGTATCACTACGCCCCCAAACTCTGGGGTATGTATTACTGCGCCCCCAAACCCCGGGGTATGTATCACTGCGGTGCCAAACCCCGGGGTATGTATCACTGCGCCCCCAAACCCCGGGGTATGTATCATTGCGCCCCCAAACCCCGGGGTATGTATCACTGCGGTGCCAAACCCCGGGGTATGTATCACTGCGCCCCCAAACCCCGGGGTATGTATCACTGCGGTGCCAAACCCCGGGGTATGTATCACTGCGGGGCCAAACCCTGGGGTATGTATCACTGCGCCCCCAAACCCTTTAAACGCCTTAAAATAGTGGTACAGTCAGATGTAAAGTTTTAAATCCTTTACCCTAAAGCAAATGTCTTTGTAACTCATTTTAGAAATACTGTATGTTCCCCGCAGTTATGCCCCACGGAACAGATCGGGCTGTTATAGAGTGCTAGCTTCTGCACCCGGCTTCGCCCGGGGACTGTAATATTCATTGAATAGATTGTATTAAAAAAAAAAAAGCATTGTAATGTGACATAGTTATTTATTTTAATCCTTCAACACCTGTGAGAGACCGAAGTGACCTTTACCCTGACGACTCTCGCACACCAATCACAGCCCGCCTTTTCTGCCCTCACCCAGTGGCTGTGAGGGGGGGGTCTCTCTGGGGCAAGGGGGGGGGGTGTCCGGGGTTCTCTTGGGGGGGGTGGTGATGTCCAGGGGTCTCTCTGGGATGGGGGAGGGGGTATCAGGGTGTCTATCTGGGGCAGGGGGTATCTGGGGGCCTCTCTGGGTTCGCGGTTACTTAGCACGGACTTGGCGTCAGTTACCCTGGCTGAAGTGAGTCTCTCTGGGGCCAGGGGTCTCTCTGGGGCAGGGGGGGAGGGTGTCCGGGGGTCTCTCTGGGGTGGGGGGGGGGCTGGGAGTCTCTCTGAGATGGGGGGGGTATCCAGGGGTCTTTCTGGGGTGGGGGGGGGGTGTCCGGGGGTCTCTCTGGGGGTTGGGTGTCTGAGGGTCTCTCTGGGGGGGGAGCTGGGGGTCTCTCTGGGGTGGGGGGGGGGGGGTGTCTGGGGGTCTCTCTGGGATTGGGGGATGTCTGGGGGTCTCTCTGGGGCAGGGGGTGGTATCCGGGTGTATCTCTTGGCCGGGGGATGCCCGGGGGTCTCTCTGAGGCTGCGGGGTGTCCGGGGGTCTCTGAGGGGGGGGAGCGGGGGTCTCTTTGGGGCAGGGGTTTGTGTCCGGTGGTCTATCTGGGACAGGGGTAATGTCCGGGGGTCTCTCTGGGGTCAGGGGGGTGTCCGGGTGTCTCTCTGGGGCCGGGGGTGGTGTCCGGGGGTCTCTCTGGGTTGGGGGGGGGGGGGATCCGGGTATCTCTCTGTGGGGGGGGGGGGCTCTCTGGGGCAGGGGTGTGTATCCGGTGGTCTATCTGGGCCAGGGTGTGGTGTCTGGGGGTCTCTCTGGGATGGGGGGGGGATCCGGGGGTCTCTCTGGGGCCGGCGGTGAAAGCCGGCATAGCTTCACCTGCCAACTCACGTAGACCAATCACAGACCGCCTTTCCCACCATCACCATGTGGCTGTGAGTTGTAAGCAATCATCAGATGTGTTTTTCTGGCACAAACATGCGCCCTCCCTTAGTAGCCACGCCCCCCACCCCCTGCTCTTGCATTAAGAGATTTGCTGGACATTAGAATGTCCATAATTTGGGAGGTGAGTCACATTGGAAGCTCAAAAGAGTTGCGTTGACCTACAAATCCGCAGCAGAATGTCCAGTGAAATGGAGATTGACAACAGGATATTAATGTAGGGCTTAACGGTGCCATTGAAAACACTCTACCTACAGTACTTTTTATACTGTAGCTTAAAAGGCATAATTATGCAACAAATAAAACATTAAAACCTATGGATTATGCCTTTATAGAAGGGGTGGGAAACTCCAGTCCTCAAGAGCCACCAACAGGTCAGGTTTTCAGGATATCCCTGCTTCAGCACAGGGGGCTCAATCAGTGGCTCAGTCGACAACAGGTCAGGTTTTCAGGATATCCCTGCTTCAGCCCAGGTGGCTCAACCAGTAGCTCAGTCTTTGAATGAGCTACTGATTTAGCCACCTGTGCTAAAGCAGGGATATCCTGAAAACCTTGAGGACTGGAGTCGCACACCCCTGCTTTATAGGGTGACTGCAGTAATTATCCCGGATTTGAGTTCTGATCTGTCCTAGGTGCTGAACCTAATAAGACTTGCTGTGAAGTCTGACCAGACTTTGAAAAAGAATTGTTATGATGTGTCCACTAGGTGGCGCTTTTTCCATACAGTTGCGAATAACTCAACTATTGGATCACACAACTGGAAGGATAAAGCATGCTTGTATATATATTCCCTCGTGCCTCTTTAATCGTTTGGTAATCCTGTTCTTGCATTGTGGAATACTTTTTCTGTATAACTCAGGCAGTAATAAAACATTGGTATCAATGTAAGAATGTATTTCACAGTTATGTACGAGCTCTTAGCTTGCCTAATTAGATTGTAAGCTCTTCGGGGAAGGGACACCTTTTCCTAAATGTCCCTTTTATGTCTGAAAGCGCTCCTTCCCATTATGTGTTATTTGTATTATTGGTTATTTATAGGATTATATCACGTGTATTACTGTTGGGAAGCGCTATGTACATTAATGGCGCTATATACTGGTAAATAAAGGCATACATGCATACACTACCAACATCAAGTATGCATAGCCTTGGGGTTTGTTTGGGGGATATTCATATGTTGGATTCCAAGTCTTGAATGGAGGAACACACTTGTGAGGTCATGTACAAATAGTCACCTAAAGAGATGACTGGTGTTATTCCACTGAAAGTTATCGGCCCTTCACACCAATATATCATTTTGAAGGGGATCCCCACAACTCGAACACGTATGTTGTCCACTAGCGAGTTAAGTATTTAAATGTCCGGTGGAAACATAACCTAGAGCAGGGGTTCTCAACGCCAGTCCTCAACACCCCCTTACCCCCAACAGGTCAAGTTTTCAGGATATCACTGCTTCAGCACAGGTGGCTCAATCAGTCTCTGCTTGAGCACAGTTGGCTCAATCAGAGGCTTAAAGAAGCAATCCAAGCAGCACTATAAAAATATGTATATATTTTTTTAATATATGCAGCCTTTGATGACCTTTATTGAAAACTAATTACCTACGCTGCCGATTGATTGGTTCTCTCATAATCGATCAGCAAAGATCCTGCTTCCATGGGTTCACTAAATGGCTGCCTTTCCGTTTCAAATCAATCCTCCATTCAGTGTAACACAGCAGCTGCAATGTAACCTTATATTATTAAGGTAACATTATCTAATGTTACAGTTTGCAGCTCAAACTGCTGGGAATATTGGCAACAAATGATCCCAAACAGGAAAGTGTTACAGAGATCCTTGCACTGCTGGGGAGGTGTGCTAAAACCTGCTATAGAGATCAAAGGCTGCTAATTATATTACAACTCATTAGAAATGACATTGAGTTGAATTTAAAAAAAAATTGTATTAAGTGTAGGATATTGCATGGATTGCTTCTTTAAGAATGTGATAATGGAGCTAGATTTGTGATTACTTTTACTGACCTTTCAAAATCTCACAGGTCACTTTTTCATGGTTACTGTATGTATGTATACATGTATGTATGTGTATATATATGTATATATATACACATACATGTATGTATGTGTATATATATATATATATATATACCTGTATGTATATGTATGTATACATGCGTGTATGTATACATATCTTTATTTATATAGTGCCCTGCAGGTACATAGTTCTTTACAGTACATGTGACATCATAATATAACACATAATGGGAATAAGCGCTTCAGACATAAAACAATAGAAAAGGTGTCTCTGCCCCGAAGAGCTTACAATCTAAGTGTCTGTAACACAAAACTTCACATATGATGACGTTTAGAGCCTTCATTCTCATTCTATTATGTCTCTAGATGTATGTATGTATGTATGTATGTATGTATGTATATATATATAACTTTATTTATATAGCACCATTCATGTACATAGCGCTTCGCTGCAGTAATACAGGTTACATAATCATATAAATAACAAATAATACAAATAAAACATGATGGGGAGAAGCGCTTTCAGACATAAAAGTGATATTTAGGAAAAGGAGTCCCTGCCCCAAAGAGCTTACAATCTAACTGGTAAGTAGGAAGAACGTACAGAGACAGTAGGAGGGAATTTTGGTAAGTGCGTCTGCAGGGGGCCACGGTTTATGTATGAGGTGTAAATTTTCAGCCACGGAGCTACTCATATGCTTCTTTAAGCAAGTGTGTCTTAAGTTGGGTCTTAAAGGTGGATAGAGAGGGTGCTAGTCGGATACTGTATTGAGGGGAAGAGAATTCCAGAGGTGTGGGGCAGTCAGTGAGAGAGGTTTAAGGAGGGAGAGGGCTTTAGCTACAAAAGGGGTAGAGAGAAGACATCCTTGAGCAGAACACAAGAGTCGGGCTGGTGCATTGCGAGAAATTAGGGCTGAGATGTAAGGAGGGGCAGAAGAGTGTAAAGCTTTAAAAGTGAGGAGGAGAATTGTGTGACTATCTTGTTGATCTATTTGAATATACCCCATCCTATTACAGCGACTAATCACAAGCATACATGTGTATAAAACAAATAAATGTTACACACGCCTCTCACGTGTTACACGGCCTTTTCTCAATGTAATGGCGGTAATATGTTTGTATGTAGCAACAACAAAAAAAGAGGGAGAAAAAGAAAAAAATGCAGTGTTTCATAATACTTTTATTTATTTCCTTTTTTAATAAGTAATAATCACAGGGAAATTCAGGAGTTGGGGGGTTTTTTTTCCCCCCATATTGTGTCCGTCTGTCCAGAATGTTTATAGAAGGTATTAATTACATCACCTCGAGCTGATCTCATTTTCTGCCAATTAAACACATAGCAGCAAAGAGGCAGGAAGGGGAAAGATCAACTTACTGATTACACTCGGAGCAAAGGCCCTCGACTTCTCTGCTAGACCAATAACCAGGCCCTCGCTGCCTGAAACACAATCTAGCTGGTCCTGCCTCAAAAGAACTGGTAATTATATTCCACGGGTTAATAAGGATGAGAAACGCGGAGGAGAACAGAACGCTGACAGGTGAGAAACAGGCCTGGGATTACAAACATCCAGGCTTCAGGGATTTGAACGTTGTTGCAGTACCCCTGTCTGTCCAAAGCAGGAGCCTGTAGCAGAACCCGAAAAAAGAAGGCCTTGATCTGATTTAATGATCAGGCACCGAAAACACAAAGCTGGACTTGCTTCCCCACCATTGTGATGTAAAACTGTTGGGTTAAAACTAAAAGCTGATTAGATCCCAGCGTCCTGCTCATATTATATCCATGACTAATCCCCACCATTTTGCTTCTCTCTGTATTTTTTTTTTGTTTTGTTATGTCCTAGACAGCGGAGTGGTATCAAAGCTCTGTGTGATCTTTGATCATTTTTTTCTTATCCCGTGCACCTTGGCTCATTACTCCAAACAGCTGGGTCACCCCTTCTTCCCACGCCCGCTGAGGGGCAGTGGCAGATCATGGAATTTCCAACAAAGGTGATGAAAACGAAGCCCCACGGAGTTGACACACATACATTCCCAAAGTCTGGTTAGGGAATAGCTGTGGCCCTGTGCGTTGTCTTATGGTATACCTGTCTTAACAAAGAAACATTGGGTTATTATTGGTAGCTAAGGACTGACTAGCTTGCCCATCCCCTGCTGTAAACCATTATATACTATACTACTTTTATATTCCATATTCTCAGGATTCCTTTGGTCGTCCCCGTTTTCTTGCATCCCGTTGCTGGATTACGAAGCCTCACCTAGTGCCATGTTTACTAAGCCGTGCTAAGCCTCACTGCACCGTATATCCCAATCATGTGAATGAGACATAAGGTGTCATGGTTGATCCATTTTATTTCCAGTTTGTAGCCCGCTCTGTGGTTCTCTCGTGTTGAGATATATATCGCAATACGTTGCATCAACATTCCCAAGATATCCCAGGGAAACACAAATATTTTTGGTTACCTACATAGATAGGTCGGTAGGTGTTTTTGTGGGCCCATGTTTGTGACACAGGGCCACCTCCGTGTGACCTTGGTTAAGGTCCCCCAGGTACCAAATTATCTTAAAGGTCAGTCCATTTGTCCATGTTGATCTTAGTGGTGGCTGCACCTTTAGGATATTTGAATAGGTCTCCTATGTATTGAATCCCACTAATTGAAAGTCACCCTTGCTCTGTACTCTACTGCGAGGGGTGCTCAACTCCAGTCCTTAATCTCCTCTCCCCGCCCCCCCCCCCCCCCCGTCCCAACAGGTCATGCTTTTAGGATAGCCCAGATTCAGCACAGGCTCAATCAAAGACTGAGCCTCTGATTGAGCCACCTGTGCTGAAGCAGGGACTGATTGAGCCACCTGTGCTAAAGAAGGGATATCCTGAAAACCTGATCCGTTTGGGGGCCCTTGAGAACTGGTAGAAGTGAGTAACGACACTGACTGGCGCTGAGTGTGAAGCAGGTTCAATTCCCGGTGACAGCTCCTTGTGACCTTGGGCAAGTCACTTTATCTCCCTGTGCCTCAGGCACCAAAACATAGATTGTAAGCTCCACAGGGCAGGGACCTGTGCCAGCAACATGTCTCTGTAAAGCGCTACGTAAAACTAGCAGCGCTATACAAATACATATTATTATTAGTAGTAGTACTGTCCAGTAATACCACAATTTAGCTGAGGCTCATACATACCAGATTTATCATCAGAATGTCATTTTGTTGGTTAATTTGGGTCAAAGAACCCTGTAGCAAAGCTGTATTGTTTTACCATATACAGCGCTCTATGCAAAAATAATCAACATATGTAAGAGTTTGGATGAAGATTCCCTCATAATGCGACGTGCCAACGAGGAGGCCTTGTGCCAAGCACAATGTCTTCCCACTCTGAGTGTGAAACATATGGTGTGAGAATTCCCCACTCTTATTATGTAGAATTTCATACATGAATAAAATGCAGCCAAACATCAAATAGGAGGTGCTGATGGCATGTGTGCATTGTAGGGGAATACCACTGCGGGAAACCATATGGCTGGTGTGGCTGCCAATTACCAGAGTAAGGAGCTTGGCCTTGCCATTCCCAAGGATTCTTGTGCTGTCGTCATGTGGATTGGGAATGGATTTCCAGACTCGGCTTTTTTGGGGATTGATATCTATTTCTGCACTAAAAATACACAGTGAGAGAGTGAGAGAGTGGGAGAGAGACAGTGTGAGTGTGTGTGAGAGAGAGTGAGAGTGTGTGTGTGTGTGTGTGTGTGTGTGTGTGTGTGTGTGTGTGTGTGTGTGTGTGTGTGTGTGTGTGTGTGTGTGTGTGTGTGTGTGTGTGTGTAAGAGAGAGTGTGTGTGAGCGAGAGTGTGAGAATCATTTATAACATTGCATACTGACATTTCTTCCGACTATTATGATAATTGTATTGACAAATGTAAAAAATATCAAATGAACGGAAATGTATTGAAAAGATATGTAATAAAGAGAAGTAAATCAAAGTGTTTTGCAAAGTTACATCTGGAACAACAATGGTTTGGATCGGCACTCAAATATATGGAAACATATAAAAAATGGAAAAAACAAGACTTACAGTCTCAGTGTGGCTGGATCCAACTCACTTTTGAATCTGTTTCATGTAGAATCCTCACAAAAACCAAAATAAGGGCATAAAACCCAAACTACACCCCTACTGCTCTCCAGTACAAAAATGGCAACGTTTCAGGACCCTTCTTTGCTCAATCCCGGCCCCTGAAACGTTGCTATCTGTGCTGTTTAATCCAGCCACACTGATACTGGAAGCCTTTTTTTCATTTTTATATACTTTGGAATATATTTGGGTGTCGATCCAAACCCCCCTGTATTATCTGTAATCTTATTGGTGGAGGCAGTGGATCTCAGCATAAGAAATAAGAAATATTTTGAGAAAATGCTAACGTTGAGTGCGAGTTTTTTCCGGGATTTTTTCTTTTTTAAGTACCATCTCCTTTATTCATTTATTCCCATTTTTTTGTTTGGGGAAATGTGTGTGATATCCATTATAACCACACAGGTGGAAACCGATAATATTTTTTATTATACTGTATATCAAGACATATTTGAAAATTGAATTTTCATCTTAATGTATTTTTTTTTAAATACTTTCAGATTGATCAATGTTTTCCCTGATAAAATTCCACTATAACTAGTTCAAATCTTTTCTTTAAAGCTGCAGTTCAAGCAATGTATTCTGCATGTGTATTTTTTTTAATAAATCGGTTCTGTAGTAAGAAAAAATACTTTTAGCATTTTCTGTTTTAAAAAAAACAACTTTGAAAGACCAATTTTCATGTATTCTATTTTAACAAGCATGCTTGTTCCTATAGCAACGATTTACATTCCCCATATTTAAAGATGTCGCCAAACTTTGCCGATCAATAGACGGAGAACGAATTGACCGGCAGCTATGCAGTTCTTTAGGTAATTAGAGATTGCACACATGAAACTATTGAAGTAAAAAAATAAATAAAAAAAAAAAAAAAGACTGAACTGCAGCTTTAAGGATGGCTTTTATTAGTGCCTAATTTGCACAAAATCATACACGAATTTGTTACAATGAATATATACTCAATGTGTATTAAATGATATACATAAAAACTGTTCCGCAATAAATAATGAAACATAATATATAAAACATACCGTTTTGGTAATATCAGATAGTTTATTAAAGGAATCAATCCCCTAGTTGTAATCTAATAAATATATTGCTGTCTTATTTGACATTTTGATCCTTCTTGGGACGCCATCTTTAAAACGTTATGGAAAAAGAACCTTCTGCAATGATTATTATGGGGAAATTCTTGAATAGGCATAATACTAGTAATAATAATCCATTGTGGGCATAACCAAAGCTTCAAAGACACGGGTCAGTTGACTTAATGAAGCTTAGTCACACCATCTCACATTGATTTTGCACACAAACAACTATTTACAAGGAGGAGTCTGCAGCAGAATTTTAACATCACCGCCTCCCCGTCTGGTAACCCTACTAATGGCCAATTAGCAATTTGTAGAAGGTTTTTATCTCATCACCTTCAGGTATAGAATCTCTCCCTCTCTCTCCCTCTCCCCCTCTCCCCCTCTCCCCCTCTCCCCCTCTCCCCCTCTCCCCCTCTCCCCCTCTCCCTGTCTCCCCCTCTCCCCTCTCCCTCTTTCCCTATTTCCCCCTCTCCTCATCTCCCCCTCTCTCCCTGTCTCCCTGTCTCCCTGTCTCTCTCTCTCTCTCTCGCTCTATCTCTCCCTCTCTCCGTGTCTCCCTCTCTCCCTCCCTCCCTCCCTCCCTCTCTCCCTCCCTCCCTCCCTCCCTCCCTCTCTCCCTCCCTCCCTCCCTCTCTCCCTCCCTCCCTCCCTCCCTCCCTCCCTCCCTCTCTCTCTCCCTCCCTCCCTCTCTATCTCCCTCTCTCTCCCTTTCTTTTATAGGGTGCCAATATTATCTGTGGTCCCTGCTCCAAGACACTTAAAATAAAAAAATCTGTGGGTTTGACTTTTCACAGGGTAATCGCTTTTATAAGGATGATCCCATAACCAGGGCTTTGATTGTATAAGGATGATCCCATTAACGTTTATAGGGCCACTGACGCATGTAAGAGGGTAATCTTGATATTAATAGGGTAATCCGTTTGAAGTCGGTAATGATGACTGCATTGTGTAAGAATAAGAAGCCCCCGATGTTTAGGGGGTCAATGATTTGTGTACAAGGGTGATTCTGACTTTTCCCCCCATATCAAATATGATCACATCAAAGTATATCAGGATGGTCTGGCAGCAAAGGCGTTAACAAGAAGAGGAGACTGTGATCGCACACATGGAAGGTTGGAAACAATGGTGGACATCTTTTTAGATGAGAAAGGTATACCGGGATATACCAAATGAGTAAACATGGGAAGGATGCTGATCCATGGAGTGATCTGATTGCCATTATTGGAATTTAATTTTCCCCTTATGAGATATTATTGGATAATGTGTCACTGGGGTTATTTGCTTGCCTTAGATCAATACGCTGTAAATACAAATATAGGATTAGTATCTGTCGTCTAAATATAACATAGGTTGAAATCGATGGCCGTATGTCTTTTGTCAACCTCATTTACTATGTAACTATCCTGACCTGGTGTTCCAAAATCTCCACCTTCACTACAAGTCTATGGGGCACATGTATCAGGTGTATCAGGTGTATCAGGTGTCTCAAACTGCAGCCGAACAGGTGTGTCCTTTTGACTCTGCATCACCTTGTGTCGATGTATGAAGGTAGCTTTGTTCCGAGTCGGCGCCACTTGCGCCGTTGAGTGTTCTTGGCTATGGCTATTGGAGTCGTTAGGGTCGGGAATAGCCAGTGCAACATTACCATGAGATGTGTCAAACGTTGCCTGTGTCGGGGGCAGTTTTCCTCTGTCCTCACATGAAATAAGCCAGCCTCGGCTCAGGGGAGCTTCATCTTTGTTCCTAAAACATAAGATTAACAAGTGTCACACAGAGGCCAGTGGTGCAAATTAACACATTAACACTGTGGATATTCTGGACACATGATACATAAAGCTTGGCCCCCTGCAGACGCACTTACCAGAACTCCCTCCTACTGTACGTTCTCCCTACCTACCAATTAGACTGTAAGCTCTTCGGAGCAGGGACTCCTCTTCCTTAATGTTACTTTTATGTCTGAAGCACTTATTCCCATGATCTGTTATTTATATTATCTGTTATTTATTTGATTACCACGTGTATTACTCCAAATGGGTTAAATGAAGAAATTGATATGGCAGCTTTTTTGTAATATAAAATAATTTTTATAATTTTTTAGTACAGATTGATGAAATTGGAAAATTAATCTATACTTAGTTATTTTACAATGTTTTATAACCATGTAATGGTATTGCTTTGCAGTGTTCACAGAGTGTTTAATTAATTATTTTAAAGGTACAATAAAATTATGTTTTTACTTTATTCAATATATATTTATGTTTATGTTATTAAAGAATATTCTCTAATCAAGCTACACACTCGCGAGAACACTGTAGATTAATACTAATAGGGCACCGATGTACAGAATTGATCAATTGATGTCAGTAACTAATTGCTTAATGAATTCATGTTTGCTATATAATGTCGTGACTTGAGCAACCAGCAATGAACGTGCCCCTGAGGAAGAGGACAAGCGTCCTTGAAACGCGTAGGGCGGACATTGCTAAAGGTTGCTGCTGTGGCTGGCACTCGGCGCTAAGAGAACACAGTGAGCAGAGATCCTGGAGCTCCGTCTTCGGAGAAGAAGCAGGTGACCGCCCATAATCCAACCCCCCGATCGACGTCACGCGCCGACGTCGCGAGTCAGCTGACGCGGAAGCTGAACGGTTGCTGATCGGGACAACGAGGAGGGCCGTGCATCAACGCATCGGAAGAAGCGGAAAACGTCCAGACACCCCTGTTCCTGCGGTTGTTATTTACACCGAGATGCCTATACCAATTTTTATTCTGTGAGTTTTTATAACCGTTTTAATTTTCCATAAATCTGACAATATTACCCTATGGGCCTTGCGCTTTTTTCTTTTTTCTTTCCCTGTCTATAGCTTTCTCTGGTCCCGAGGTTGGTTCCAGATGAAAAAAGGCTGCATACCCATAGGAGATCAGGCTTGGACTCTGTATTTGGGACCACAAAAAGCAAACTTCATGGACATTAAGTATTTTAATTGATTGTAATAATTGTTTTAATGTTTTGCTGTGTAAATCCCTTGTAACTCATTTTCTCCCTTTGTGTGTTATTAATACACAAGGAGGCTGATAAGTAAGAGCGCTGGTGGACACATTTGGAGGCAGAGGGGCTCACACCTACCTGCTCACAATTGTGTTATACTTAATTCACATCACTGCACTTACCAGAACTCCCTCCTACTGTACGTTCTCCCTACCTACCAATTAGACTGTAAGCTCTTCGGAGCAGGGACTCCTCTTCCTTAATGTTACTTTTATGTCTGAAGCACTTATTCCCATGATCTGTTATTTATATTATCTGTTATTTATTTGATTACCACGTGTATTACTGCTGTGAAGCGCTATGTACATTAATGGCGCTATATAAATAAAGACATACAATACAATACATTGTTGCCCCGCGACTTGACCATCTTGATATATATCCCCCTATATATGTGTCATAGGATACTGAAGCGTTAATACAGTGATTGGTGAAAGTTAATTAGAAGAAGGATCCAATATCCTGGTCTCTTTTCTCCCCCCCCCCCCTCGCCCCCCTATCCGAGCCCCCTCTTCTCCCCCCGCCCCCGAACTATCTCTCTGTCCTTTATTCATTTTTCTTTTTACAGCTCCCACCGCAGGTTTCAAAGGCAACCCGCTGAGAGGAGCAAGAGGCCCCTTCCACTGAGATCACGCCTCTAACCTCTAGGAATACAGGCCTGTCTGAAAGGAAAACGCACCGCGTCAGTGTCCCAACCCCAATAAAAATCTGTTATGTTTGGTAATGGGATTAAAAGAACCCCTTCTCCTCCCCTCCTACTCTTGCCTAATATGCCCGCTCAGACCTACAATATCTGCATTGATATGGGAAACAAAGGTGCGCAGCCCTCTCACCACCGATATCCCAGTTGCCATGGATTGAAAGCGCTTGGCCATTTAACAACTTCAAGCGCTTCCCCCTCTCCATAAATCTCTCTCTACGTTCACCATGGGAGCTCTGCAAATATGTTTCTGTGGATGAGAACGGGGCCGTTTGTTGCGAGTGGTAAAATAAGCATTTAACGATGCCACATTTAATCAGACCGACCAGCTGCTGGTTCCTGTGGAAGGTAAAAGTGGTTACCGTGGTACAAGTTGTGTGGCCTGCGTTCCTTAAACAGTGATATTGCAATGGAAAATTGCCTGGAAATTGACATTTTTCTCTTGATCTGCATTGCGATACAAAATCTAGTGTTTTCGGCGTACTCACGAGGCTCGCTGCCACACCGTCTGGAAACTGACGTCCCCAAATCTCGCCTCCCTCAGGGACACAGAATAGGGTTTTAGGGTAGGGAAAAGGGTTCTCGCTCTGTTACGTTAACCCCTATGCACTGAGAATAATGTTACTTAGATGTTAACCTAGGGCAGGAGTGGTCATCTCCAGTCCTTAACAGGTCAGGTTTTCAAGATATCCCTGCTTCAGCACATTCTCGACTGAGCCACTGATTGTGCCACCTGTACTGAAGCAGCGATATCCTTAAAACCTGACAATAAGGGCCTAATGAAAACGGCAAAATGCTGTTCTGCTCAAGGATATCTTCTCTCTGCCCCCTTTGTATCTAAAACCCTCTCCCGCCTTAAACCTTTCTCACTGACTGCCCCACACCTCTTGAATGCCCTTCCCCTCAATACCCGACTAGCACCCTCTCTATCCACCTTTAAGACCCACCTTAAAACACACCTGCTTAATGAAGCACATGGGTAGCTCCATGGATAATACTATACCCCTTATACATAAAGCTTGGCCCCCTGCAGACGCAGTTACCAGAACGCCCTCCTACTATCTCTGGACGTTCTTCCCACCAATTAGATTGTAAGCTCTTCGGGGCAGGGACTCCTCTTCCTAAATGTTATTTTTATGTCTGAATCACTTATTCCCATGACGTGTTATTTGTATTATTTGTTATTTATATGATTGTCACATGTATTACTGCTGTGAAGTGCTATGTACATTAATACCACTATATAAATAAAGACATACATACATACATACAAGATGCAAATCTGTGCAGCGCGGGAACTGCACTTATTGTACTTGAATAAATATCAATTTATTAACATCAGAAACATGAATTAGTGGTTTTTCCTCTGCTGGATTTTACAGGGGATTTTACACGTAAGGTTAAATTACGTTGTTAAGGCAGCAGTCCAAGCTGACGTTTATTTTTTGCCCCCTTTAATATTTGCATCAACACAATCCTCACAATAATAAGTGATTGGCAACTTAGCTAATCGATCTGTTCTCCTGTGATCAATTGGCGAAGATTTGGCTCAGGGGTTCACTATATGGCTGCGGAGGAGTATGCGACTTTGTAAATGGTTGCTATAGAAACAAAAGAGGCTTGTTACATTATAATACATTCAAAATGCCATTCAGAGTTGTTTATAAAAAATAAAAAAGCTACACGTATTTTCTCCTAGTACAGAACTGATTTATTAAAGAAAACACACATGTAGGATATTGCTTGGTGTGCAGCTTTAAAGGTAAACAGTTCAGGCTGCACTCCCAGCCAGTGAATGGTTTGGAAAGCATGCAGCATGCGCTGGGTGAGGTGGCTTGTGAGAGAGGGCAGGAGGCTGAAAGGTTTAGTCAGTGAACAAATTGCTTCTCAGTAGGAAACACTTTCTTCCCAGGTTTGATGTAATGATCACAGTTTTTGGAACAGATGGTGCATCCAAGCAAAAATAATCCTGCCAGCCATTCCAGTGTAGAAATACCCTAAATTAGGTTAGACCCAGAGCCCTCAAAGGTTTGTCTAAGGCCTGTGTTACCAGAAGACTTTCTATTACCACGGGTAATACCTTTGTCTATGTAATCCCTTCTTTCCTTTATATTATTCCCATCACAGGTCTGTTCTGTAAAGAAAGGGAAGTCTGCAGCTTCTTTGTTAAAAATAGGGCACTTTTCATACGTCTTCACACCCTCTGTATACTTATTATACAGAATTCCTACACCTCTTGGTAGAAATAATGCAATGTCTGTTTTCGGGACACGGCCCCCATTCCAAAAAGAGGAAAATTCAGCCATTTTAAAATGACGATCAGATATTTGGCTACTACACCAAAATAATATATATTTCAGAAATTGAGAAAAGGCTCCGGCCCCAAAGCTGCATTTATTTTTTATTTTATTTTTTTTCATGTGCTATCTAACTATCTAGAAGTTTTCCGTGTAGAGAAATACTGATTGAAAATATGACAATCTTAAATATGGCCACCAATGTGACATGTTTAAGGAATACCTTCTAACTCCATTATTGCAACTACGGCAGTTTCCTCACCTCATATAGTAAATTAAAAATACCATGTGTGAGCACATTCACATGTCTCAGACAGGTCTGCAACCCTGCCCTGCCCCATTATCTCTTAGCACACAGTGCTTCCACTGCAGCTGGGGATTCTGGGAAACGACATGCAAATGAGCACATATGCAAACAATATACTAACGCAAACAACGGCGGCGTGACATTTCTTTTGAGCTCTCGAGAAACCCCAAATCTCACTTATTTCGTTTTTTGGAAGACGACCTCTCTGAAGTCACAAATGGAATTATACAACTAAGGGGTTAATTTAACACTCCAAAGTGGCCATTCCAGCAGTTTTTGGCCCAAAATGGCCCGAATCCCTGATTAGAAATATATAGAATTAACCCCATAAATCTGAAAAGCTAAAGAAACATACCGTGCCCCCCAAAACAAACATTAATACTGCACAGCGCGCCTTAGTGCCGGGGGGCTCAACTCCAGTCCTCAACCTCCCCCCCCCCCCAACCCCCAACAGGTCAGGTTTTCAGTATAGCCCAGCTGCAGCACAGGTGGCAGTTTGAGCCACCTGTGCTGAAGCAGGGACTGATTAATCCACCTGTACTGAAGCAGGGACTGATTGAGCCACCTGTGCTGAAGCTGGAATATCCTGAAAACCTGACCTGTTGGGAGTGGGTAGGGGGCGGGGGTGGCTTGAGGACAGGAGTTGAGCGCCCCTGCCTTAAGCTGCGGCCATGGTAGGAGTGTGCGCGTGCGCAACCGCGCTCAAGCTGCGATCAAACACATGGAAGCCTCTGGGAACGCCCACAGCGCGTGCACGCAGGCACGTGAGCGTTGGCTGGAGAGCTGCCTGCAGAGACAAATTATTTTGTATTTGCCGCGCGATGGCCGGGTCACATCAGCAGTGATGTCACAACCACGCCCCCGACATGCCCCCCACACGCGCACAACAGCACATTCCTGGGATAGCCCCCGCTTTATCACCTAGCATCGCCCAGGACATACGTGAAAACGAGAGGTAACTCTCAATGTATTACTTCCTGGTAACACATTTTATACATAAATAAATAGCATGGCTGCGGCCTCAGTGTTTCCCTTGCACTGGAGCACTGGAAACTCAATATATGGTGCCAAATCGCATCGGGCGCGCTAAATTGCCCCTCCCCATCCTTAATGACAATTGCATTTTTCTGGTGGACCTATTCGTGTCTGAACGGTTCTCACGAAAGAAGAGCTAAGCGTTAGCCCACTGACTCGTAATGGGGGAATTAGGCTTCCAAATCAGGTATTGAATGACCTGAAATTGCACCCCCGACCCACATCCAGCTTCTATGAAGACCCTGTGCTAGTTAATTATCCCCAGAGTGGGCCCGCTCTTAGCTGCCTCTGCTCCCATCATCTGCTACCTTAGGGTTGGGAGTGACAGCGTGAGAATTGCGAGTTCTCCCCTTGGAACATGCACGGCTTTGTTTGCGGAGACATATGCAAGAGCAGGACTGGAAGGGAGGGATAAAAGAGCCTGCCTCCCATTTAATTGCACAGCGTTCGGGCCAGTCAGCAGATCCCAAAACATAACTGTTATCTAGGTAGCAGGAGGAAAAGAAATCAGCAGATAAAACTGCCCAGATATTCCTATTAATAACATTTATGGATATTTTGGAGTTTAATGTAACCCCTTAGAAGTATCAGAGGGGTGTACAATGCATGTTTTTGCACCTAGCTAATGACACTTACATTTCTATGCAAGTTGATAGAAAACTGGGTCAAAAAACAACTCGCTCATTGACACCGTGAGAGACACATGTTCAAAATGGACTCCAGAAGTTCAAAATGGCCTCCCTGTGTCCCCTGAATCATTATGGTGGAGGAACTGGCCTCCCATTTAATTAATTAAAGAGTATTATTAACTGTTCCCTGCCCAGCTTCTCGTTATAAACTGAATCTGGGCCATATTTGAAGGTTACCAGTAGACCCCCTATGTTAGGGTGACCAGATGTCCCGGTTTTTAGGGCTTTGTCCCGACTTTTTGGGGCGCTGTCCCAGTTTTCTAGCCCGTTGGCCGCACATGCGTGATCGGCGTTTGCCGGTCGCTCATGCACACGCGCCGCCGGCAAATGACGACCGCGCATTCGCGGTCGGCAAGCGCTCTTCGCACATGCGTGGACAGCGAGCGCCAATTTTGCCAGGACAAATCTGGTGACCCTGCCCCATGAACAATAGCAATGTAGGTATTCCACAGTGTGTAAGGTGCAATATAATATCTATTTAAGGGGAAATTGGCTTCCTACTGTAGCATATCGAATAGATTGTCAGTGCTTTCTTCCTGTTTGACAGTCCCACTGAAATGATATCTTATTTAGTGCACAACCCCCCAAATCTCACTTATATGGGTCAACGCAATTTCTAGGAACACAATACAAAAGGCAGAAGAGACCGCGGGTGTTAAAAGGGAGTTCTGAAAACACCCGGGCTGCTGAATAAATGGAATAAAAGCAGAACAGGGATTGAAATGATGAGTTTAAAATGCATCCCGGGGGTTTCACGAGGCTGTGATTTCATGGATGAGCCCTTTGATGTTAAAACCGGAGGTATAAATATCACAGGAAATATGCACATTTTGTTTTTATATTAAATCCACTGCCTATCTGCAAAGCCGGGCCTCCTCCTGCCGCCGTGCTGCCCCCTGCTAAATGTATTTCTTTCCTGCAGTCCCGCTTAGCAAAAAAAATATATTGAATTTGTAACACAATGAAAGCGTTGAGGCGTAGTACGTCTTGTAAGATATGTTTTAATGTTTGATTCAAGATGTGTTTCATGGGTTTTCATATGTAGGGTCTAACTCAGGGGTGGACAACTCCAGTCCTTAAGGGCCACCAACATGTCAGGTTTTCAGGATATCCCTGCTTCAGCACAGGTGGCTCAATCGATGTCTCATTCAGTGGCTCAGTCAAAGACTGAGCCACTGATTGAGCCACTTGTGCTGAAGCTGAGACTGATTGAGCCATCTGTGCTGAAGCAGGGACTGATTGAGCCATATGTGATGATATCCTGAAGACCTGACCTGTTGGTGGCCCTTGAAGACAGGAATTGCCCACACCTGGTCTAACTAAAGAGCACGATTCCCCAGAACGTACACCTACTATTTTAGTTAAGGAATGATAAATCAGTAAGGGCATCGTGCAGAGATTCCAATGTTCCAGAGATTTGGGCCTGAATAAATAGTAATTTGTTACCCTGAAAATTCCCATTGGCCACTTTTCTGTGATACAGGCCAGCAAGTATGCATTGCTGCAACGTCTGATAGCAAAGGGGGCTAATATTCCTTTTGATAATTAAAATACAGGGGGGATTTGACAATGAAGTATGTTATCTGTGAGTCACATTTAAGATGGCAGTCTCCTTCGTGTGTTCTATCCACGATACTAACTAGTGGCGTTGCAACATGGCTGTGTAGATCAGCTAGAACAGGGCATGGGAGCAAACTATAAGAATATGATGGTATCCGGACTTGAGTCTATAAAGTAGCCATAGAAACACTTAAGGTAAGGCTTCAGGCCTACATTTTTAAATATTACATATAAAGTGTAGACATTTAATTGAAAATAAATACATGATTAACCCCTGTAACACTGAACGGGCTATGAATGAAGTCTTCCTATTTATCCAGAAGTCTTCCATTATTTGGGCTGAAAAGGTTTATTATTTTCTCTCTCCCTGATAAAATCTCTCTCCTTCTACTGAAAGTCAGCGGAAGACAATGAAATCTTCCCTCCTCGTCAGAGATGACAACCTCCACGGGTCGAAATCAACAAGACATGGAAGTTTGAGGTTAAAACGTTGGGGAGTTTAATGGGAAGGCACTGGCATCTCACGGTGAGAATCCATTGAAGTGCATAAGATTGTTGATGTTAAAAATCAGCGAGACGCACTCCAACTCCGTGACGCTCACGGAAAATCAGCGAGAGTGGACAGATTTGTGTTTTTATCCCGACTGGAAGCTTTCACATGCTGTATTACTACACACGGAGATACGTGTGAGGTATCAGAGACTTGTGTATAAAATACATCCTTGAAGAAATTTATTTTTGTTGACCATGTATCAGAAAGGTCTAGTACAGGGGTGCACAATCTATCCCTGCTGCGCCCCCCTTCCTGCTTCCCTCGCTGCTCACGCTCCCCCCCCCCTCCCTTACCTTGTCTCCAGCGTCAAATGACGCCGCGGGTCACGTGACATCATGGCAACGTGCTGTCACGTGACCCCGAGGCGTCATTTGACGCGCGACGCTGAAGACAAGGTAAGGATAGATGCAGAGGCCTCAAGCGATCACCCGGCTTTAATTTAAACGCCTTGGGGGGAGAGCGCGGGGCCTCTGCAACCTCCCCTGCAAAATCTTGCGCCTCCCAGTTTGCGCACCCCTGGTGTAGTAGTGCGGTTATCTGATATAAGAGGTAACACCGGGAAACTGGTTTTATGCTACGTTTGTATACAAATAAAACACTTGTCGAGCTCAAACACCCCCCAGTGGAAAAAAATATAATAAAACACAGTGGTTTCAAATCAAGTAACAGTGATTAGTGCTTAATTAAAGGAATAATGTGTACGCCTCTACTCAACACTTCTTTAGACTGTTTCGCAAAGTCTAATCCAAACGTATATCTCCAAACAATTAGGGGAGCGGTGGCTGTACAAAATGGGAAAAGATAAAAACTACACAGAGTAGTAACGTAATAGTACTGAAGAAGATGAAGATGCATCTTCTACTATGGCCCTACTTACACTTGAAACTTTTTAGCAGAGCATTTCCAAAATCTGTGGCATTAGTAGTTGATGTGGGTGTCCGGTGTGCTTAAAAGAAGACAGGGGCAACAATAGTGCAGATCGAACAGGTAGTTAACTCCCACACTTAGGCTGAGTCTATGGTGACTTCAGACGTGCGGGGGCGTGTCGGGGGGCGGGACAGTGACGTCACGGAGCCGAAACGAAAAAAAATTTAAGAGCTACGCCTCCGCACGCCTGCGTCAGCGCGCCTCAGCACGGGTCAGCGGATAAGCGCTGACCATGAACTCATCCTAAGGCTGCGGCCAGGCAGGGAACGAGCACGATTCAGCAATCATTGGGCCAACCGCTCAACTTACGCGCTTGCGAGCAGCAAAATCAAATTTGCTTGCTCTAAGCACCGAGTGGGTGCAGGCGCTTGCTCACGCTGGCCACCCACATTGCCGCAATGTGTTTCATCGCGGCCAGCGTGAGCGCGCCCGCCCGCTCAGCGCCACCCTGGCCGAGGCCTTAACTTCTGATTCAAGGCTTACATCAGCTAAGGAATAACAGGCAGTAATGAATGTGTCCCAGAGCTGGGGGGGCCGCAATCTCACCAACAGCCCTCACTGCATCGAGCGCGTCCGTGTCATCCTCTGCGCGTCCCCACGGCCTGTGACGTCACTTCCGGTTTCGGGTCTGACGGCCTTCCTGGGGCGGAAGCTCTCTGGTGCTTTCGTCCTTCTCAGGCAATCGCCGGTAGGCTGCAACTCGCTCTACGCGTTTCGCAAGCTTCGCCGGGTGTCTGGGAAACTGCTTTTATGCAAAGTTTAGCTGCTCTATAATAATGGAGCCACTGAAATATAAGGCACCGTAGGGGTATGCTGCTGTCCCTTCATTCTCACCTCATGCACTCTCCCCTGGGACCGACACGCTCTAATAATCTGCTCCCCCCACCACCTTCATTAGAGTGTGTGAGCCGTATTCTTGTGACACCTGTACAGCTTGTAAGAGAGGCGCCTTTGTGAGATATGATAATGATAAGGACCATATGGGAGAGGAATTCACAATGGGATAATGATTGGGACAGGGTTCTGTTCAGCAGAGGGGCGTGGTGACATCGCTTAGCCCAACAATGCGACCATTTGTGTGGAATGATTCCTGTAATAAGACCTTTCAGAAAGCCACCTCTGCCCGATAGAGAGCAGGCTGTACTGTATATCGTTCAGGAACACGGCTCAGCTTAGGGAACGTTAAGAGTTTCCTTTCGAGTGACAGTTTTGGGACGCGGAGCGGGTCCCTGCCTCAGTGCAGAGGAAACTTTTGCTTTGAACCTCTCACCCGTTTTCTGCTTGTGAACCGGAAGAAGATGATTCCTTAACGCGTTTGTAACACTTGACACAATGCGTATGCCAGAGAAGTCTACACCACCCGGCAGCGAGAAGAAGAGGGAAAGAAAGAGGCGCGCAGAGGCAGGCGGGGGTCATTCAAAGGCAGGTGGGGGTCATTCAGAGGCAGGCGGGGGTCATTCATTGAGGTGCGATTGGCTCGGCCGCACGAAAACGCCTGCTGACTTGAAAAGGAGATTCTGTGCGGTAGTGCCAAATTGATACTATTGCAACTTAATGCAGGGGTGCTCATCTCCAGTCCTCGAGTCCCCCTACCCCCCACCAGGTCAGGTTTTCAGGATATCCCTGCTTCAGCACATGTGGGTCAATCAGAGGCTCAGTCAAGGGCCGCCGATGGGGGGGTGGGGGGTCGCCTGGAAAATTCATCTGCGGCCCTGGTACCCCGTTCTGGCATTCAGTACCAGATTGCCACTGAGTTGAATGGCAATTACCGCCAGATGGGGTATGACACCCCATATCAGCGCTTAGCGAATCTCCCTCTACTGCAGCTACTGGAAGAAGACTGAGCCTCTGATTGACCCACCTGTGCTGAAGCGGGGACTGATTGAGCCACCTGTGCTGAAGCGGGGACTGATTGAGCCATCTGTGCTGAAGCAGGGATATCCTGAAAACCTGACCTGTTGGGGGGCTTGAGGACTGGAGTTGAGCACCCCTGTCAATTAATTACCCACAAAGATTTGTTTAAACCTCTTTGTACGATGGAGGGATTTTGTCACTTTTTGTACTCACCATAACTTACTTTGTGTCTGGTTGTAGCCACTACCAGCTTCATATTGCAAGGCCAGTAAAGCAGTGTCACACTCATGAGACCCAAAAGGCACGGCACGTTTGGTTATTAGTCACCTGCTTTTCTTCGGAGAGAGTAAAACATATGTGCCGGTCTGTAATCGCCCCTCTCTACTCGGAGAGAAAAGGTTGGGTGGTGGTAGTAGACATCGGCCGAACACCCCTTGGTACTCAGACCCTTCTGCCTGTCCTTTATGCCGAGAAGGGAGCGAGAAAGAGGAGATGGAGTGTGAGGGACAGTAAACTTCGGCTGAAAACCCATTGGAACTCAGACACTTTTGTCTGGCCTTCTGGCCGAGAATGGAACAATGAATCTTTCGCTGGGGTTCTCTAAGCGCCAATGTGGGGCATAGAAAGCACCCCCCAGGGCCGCCAATGGGGGGGTGGGGGGTCGCCTGGAAAATTCATCTGTGGCCCTGGTACCCCGTTCTGGCATTCAGTACCAGATTGCCACTGAGTTGAATGGCAATTACCGCCAGATGGGGTACGACACCCCATATCAGCGCTTAGCGAATCTCCCTCTACTGCAGCTACTGGAAGAAAATGTATGTTTATCCCGAGTCACAAATATCTGACATCCATATTTATGAGATAGAAAACGGCTGGTGGATTTGACAGGGAGTTGTGTGACTGTGGTGAAAAATTAGAAGCAATAACAATTCCTAAAGGAAGAAAACTTATATTTGAAACATCTAGATGGGACTAGTCCCATAGAAATGCAGAACCTAGCGCTCCGTCGCGACTCCTGATCTCAATTTTCTGTCTGCACAGGGTGGCACCCCCCCCTCGCAGCGGGCGCGGCCCCATTGTGGGGCAGCTCTTGTCCCTGCAGCATCGGGCGCTGCAGTAGCCAGCAGGGACCTGGCCTAAGGCACCAACCTAATGACTGGAATGGTATCAAATCCATTGTTCATCCACCTACTCCTTGTTAAAGGATGTCACGTCCGAAACGCGTAGGAGGTTGACACAACCCCCTGGGGGATGTTCATTTGTTGAATAAATTCATTTATTTTTTGAACCACTTGACTCCCTGGCAGTGCGCTGCTTTTTTCTTTTCTCTTCACTGGTATCAGATCCAACAAGACTAGAACCCACAACCACTAACTGAAGAAGAACTGTTATGCTGAGTCCAGCATTAAAGTGATTTTTGCTGAGTTAAAACACATTTATTTCAACCACATCTTAAATCAATTATGGCGGGTGTGATGGTAGGGGTAAATATGGCTGCTGGCAATACAGGTCAAGCCTGACATTACCCCTCATGGGACTTACTGATTATCTCCTTCCATTCTTTTCTGGAAATAGATTTATCAGTTATTCTTTTACCGATGTTTTTCTCCCTAGTGCACCTAGCTCATATCATATTATACTATATTATCTAGGAGTGCTGGTATATATTCATTTATTGGCTGTCATCACCCCTATCTCTTAATAATACAGTGTATTACCGTGTAAGAGTAGGAGAGTTGATAAGTAATGTTTAGAAAGTAATAGCACAGACCTGGCTCCCCTGTTTCTTATGTTGTAGATAGGGAATGTACCCTTTAAATCAGGTTCTCCATAAGAAGATTAAGGTAGTCCCATATAAGCTTTGAAGTATGGAAATGGCATGACACAGAGGGCTTCCTTAACGAGGACTCCTTAACGAGTGCCGGCGAATCAGCTCTAACCGGGGATCTGCATTAACAGTCCCCTCCGGTGGCAAGGAAGTGGCAGTTCCCACACCGACAAAAGGTATTAGGGTCACTTGTACAGGACCCGCTAGGAGCCCCAATGGGACTCGAATTTCAGGGATAATACAGAGGGATATCCTGAACGGAAGAATAAGAGGATCCAGGGTCGCAGAACAGTCAAGCAACTAAGACGTATACCTCTCTCTGAGTGTTGAGTGGGCATTCATGGAAGTGCATAAAGCTTCGATAACCATAAAGAAATAACGAGATATTACAACTTTGTATAAAGTATGGGGTGTGGCTCCGTGCCCGGGGACCTGAATAAAAGAGTGTTGTATGACAAAAGTTCCTGGCACCCGTCATTCTACAACCTTGCAACCTCATCAACCAGCCAGCTGAATCCAGCACCCTGTATCACGGTAACCCATGCAGAGTAGCCACACATACACTGGCGACACACTTTATTCGAGCTTGGCTAGTCCCACGAATTCGGGTATACCCGGGTGTATTGAGGTTTGTGACTGTTTTCTGCCCTAGTGCATTGGGTTATTTTCCAAGCAGGGATTGAAGCATTTTATTCCCACTGGCTGCAATACTGCACAGTATATATATATATATACTGCATTACAATTCATGAATTTATGCCATCTGGTAGACACGCGAAGCATTGCAGCCTATTAAATCCTAATCATTATCATTTAACAGATCAGCCGCCCGTCAGCCAGGCATGAACCCAGGCTGGGAAGGCAAACGCAACGGGGCTTGTCAGAGGTGAAGAGCGGCACATTCCAGGTATCTGCCAGGTACATACTGGGTATTTGCTCGAATAAAGTGTGTCGGTGCAGTAACACACCAATGTACAGTAATCTCCCTAGAAGCCGAGCAGGGAGGGTTATATACTATATCCGAGGTGGGCAACCCTGTCGCCAATTTCCACAATTGGCTTTCTGAATTAGTCATTGACACAACACTGCCATCCAATACTCCCCTCTGTCTTAAGTTTGAGTCTAATTTCTACATGGTGTGGCAAATTTCACTTCTCACTGGCTACATTGAAAAATAGGTTACAAAAACAGAAAGACCAGCGCAACATACAAAATGTCACAACATATAGTACAATACTTCAGAGCTAATCTGCTCATGAGTTAGGGTCATTTAGTTAAACCCTTTGGCCAAAAGGTTATAAGCCTGCAGCCACTTCACGGCACGACCGATCTGAAGGTCCTAACACTACCTGGCACACTTCTCATGTACCTCTCTTTGCTGCTGGAGGGAGAAAGACCGTACTGGGTCTGTGATTCACAGGATCATGATAAAAACTGCTAATTGGAAAGTGGGGCGGGGTGAAGCCTGTATGGACCCGGCCTAAGATACCAGCTTAGCTTTATAGTAAAAGCAGTAGGTTGTGTATATGACATGTTTGTTATTATTGTCCTTTGAGGCTTTCGGGCCTACGTTCTCACAGCTGTGAAATACTTCTTAGCATTAAATATGGTATAGACGGTGTTAGAAACTGGGTGCTTTCCCTTAATTCCAAATACTTTATACAATGCTGAGTAGGCCTGGATCTATAAATCATACATAGTATTGCTGTGTATTGCACCATGCTCATCGTTATAGGTGCAAAGGGAGTTCCCAAGCATTAAATGCTCCTTCAAGAGCTCTTTCATAGTTCATTAATGCATTTATAAGCCTCTGTATCTTGTGTTGGTCTCTAACCTTGAGAATCTGTGAATAAAAGGAATGCTCTTTTTTTTCCAGACACTTTTCTTGACCGTTCTCACAATAGCATTACAGTGACCTTAACAATATATAAGTACCTACATGTAATAATTACAAAAAGCAAAAGCCACAATTAAAATAACGGCCATTGTTACCGTATTTCACTTTTCAGTCGGCAGGCTAGAATAGAAACTCAAGGCCAGACCCTCATGAGCGTTTTCTGCTCTGAATTGACAATCAAATCAGTCTTTGCGATGACAAAAAGGGGGGGTCCATGAAGCTTGAAAGTCATGTTTATTTACACAGTGAATGTGATGTGAAGGACTCTCCGGACAATGGGATTTATCTAAGGACGGAGCGGTAATGGCTTCTACGTTTACAGCAGCCGTTCCTGCTAATTGCCACTAACAGCATGGACTTGGAGGTCCTTTTTTTCACAGCTGAAAACAGCTCTTCAAGATTCTTCGTTCACATTCCAGCTGCAATTCGCAGAAAGAACTCGTTTTTTTGTTTTTTTTCAATGTAAGGACGCATCGCCTTAGTGTTGGACTCAACATCTTCCTGCAGACAACACTTCTTAGGCTAAGGCCCCGCTGCAAACGCCGGCGCGCCCCGCCTTGCGTCCTGGCGGCGCGTGCACGGTACTTCACCGCAATCTTCGGTCTGTAGGGAGCCGTTTTTAGGTGCGGGGGTCTTGGCCAAAACAGGTTGGGTGGGCGCGGCCATGATGCACATTTTCTGATCTGTGTGTGTGTGTGTGTGTCTGTGTGTATGTGTGTGTGTGTCTGTGTGTATGTGTCTCTGTGTATGTGTGTGTGTGTCTCCAGCATTGAAGGCTGAGCATGGTTGAGGAAGGATCCACCCCCTGCCGGCGATCTCCCCTCCTCATTGGCTCCCTGCCACACCATGTGACGCGTCGCCGCTCGGGATCACAATCCTATTGTAGCCCCTGCCGGCTGACCCGTCACAGTGCGAAGTGAGCCGGAGAGCGAGGCGCCACTGGGGACAGCTAGGGAGGAGTTAAGGGGCTGGTGAGAGGCGCGCGCGCAGGCGGCTGCAGCGGGGACCTACCCTTAAGCTACAGTATCACATTTGTGAAGACTCCACCAAGACAGGTTAACGTAAGCCCGCAATATGTGACAAAGCATAGGGGCCTCTCTAAAAATGTCACCTGGGATATTTTCTTTTAGGCAGACCAAGCAATATCCTGCGCGTGTGTTTTTTTTTTACATAAATCAGTTCTGAACTACAAGAAGATACTTGTAGCTTTTATTTGTATTTTTTAAATCAACTACCACGGAGATTTGGGATTAAGTAAGGAAGTTCCCTATATCCTTGGATAGTCTGCTTAAGAAACATGCATCAAATAAATCAAAACTTAGAACATGTTGATGCAGACGTTACCTGATATAAAATCATTGATGCGCTACATTGCAGTTATACGGTCTATGCAGCGTAGTAATGCAAATGAGGCTCATGATGTTGAAAGTGAGTAACACCACTCATCGAGTCAATTAAACCTAGGGCCGCGTCCAAGGAGAGCGCAACCGCGTGCAAGATCAAAATGCCATGCCTCTATGAGGCAGGCCATAGAGGCGACGCAGAGCGCCGGCATGCGCGATGCACGAGAAAACAAATACGTTTGTTTCTGTCGCACGACAGGCCAGGTGACGTGAGCGGTTCTCCCAATGAGGGCGAACCAGCTCCGTGACGTCACTGCTGCGCCCCCCTGACACGCCTCCCCGTCACGTCTACCCCTAGGCCACAAATCTCTCCTGCTACAGGCGTGCGTGACACCGCGCCAACGCTCTCGCGCACGCACTAGCCGTGGACGTGGCCTAAAAGTACAGCCAGGAAAGGGATCAGTGGTTGGGAATAGAGGGAAAGGTCATTAACAAATATATAGGTCAGTTTTATTGATTAACTGCAACCCAGGAGAATAATGATCTCAGCAGGACAGGGGTCAGTGGGAGCATTGCAAGGAGGGGTCTATACTAATGACCCGGCAAAAAACGTCTGTAGGTTGCTGACCTTTGTATTGTTATAGTGTTTACTCAAGCTGCTGTTCCTCATTGTTATTTAATTGAAACCACAGCCTGCTGACAAATTGGTAAGGCTAAGGAACAGGGTCATAAATACTTAAACAACATGGGTATTGTGTTTTAGGAGGACTCCTTTGGGAATTGTTTGAGCCTATGTAAAGCAGTTCATGTTCAGGACCTCCTTCTCGACACCCTCCCCCCCCCCACACCCTCACTTCACTCCCCCTGATATAAATAACCTCTAAATATGAAACATGCAGCTGTAATAAAGCAATCATAAATAGCATAGCCCTAATGCTGTAAATCCAATTGTTAGAGCTGTCCAATAATTACATGTACAACTTTCTGCCCTGCTCTACTTCCCTCCAAACACCAACAGATCAACCTCAATCCTGGGGGTAGACTATCCTGTTTGTTATAGCAGTGAGTTAAAACCGCGGTCCAAGCTGCTGTTTAAATAAATACAAACATTCCCTTTAATCAGTGCATCAATACAATCCACACAATGATAAGTAATTAGCTAAGTTGCTAATCGATCCGTCAGTGCAGCAGAAGAGGACCAAAGATGCAAAGTTCTGTGGGGAAGATCATGTGACCAGGCAGTCACTAGATACAGTTGGTGCACTGCTAGAGAGAGGCAGGGCTCAAAGAGGGGTGTGCCAGAGCCTGTTCCAGAAGAGGAAGGGGATGTGACTTTGTAAATGGTTGCTATAGGAACAAAAACATGCTTGTTACATTATAATACATACAAAATGTCATTCAGAGTTGTTGTTTTTTTTTTGTTTTTTTAATGCTACAAGTATTTTCTTATAGTACAGAACTGATTTATGTAAAAAAAAAAACACATGTAGGATATTGCTTGGTCTGCAGCTTTAAGGCTTGGTAGCAGCAGTGTTTATAGAATAGAGTTACAGTGCAGAATGTTATTTATGTATTTATTTTTTCAATGAAGTGAGATGTATAACATACACAAGAACTGCTGCCTGAATGACCAATTGCTATTGCATGGGGATACAATGTCGAAGTGGTTTCCAAACAGCACATCAAAGGTCAAGAGTAGGGTGACGCAGAAATAAAACAAAGTATCAAATAGATGTCCTGTAGCCTGAAGCAAAATGACTGGTTGAAGGAGAGGCCTGCTGGTCTTTGAAGTGGAAAGAATCTGAAGACCCAGTGCCAGCATCCTACTGGAAGCCACTTTACAGTATATCAATGTGCTCATTATTAGTAATTGCCTTGTAAGCTCTTCAAAGCAAGAATTGTATGAATATATTATATTATGCAAAGCATTAAGTAATATATATATATGTGTGTGTGTGTGTATGTATATTATATATATATATATATATATATATACAGTGTTCGACAAACTTATACATTTGCTCGCCCCGGGCGAGTGGATTTAACCCCCGGGCGAGTAAATATTGGCCCAAGCAGCACACGTTTGGTACTAGGTGGCGAGTAGATTTTTTTGTGTGGCGAGTAGATTTTTTGGTGATTTGTCAACCACTATATATATATATATACTGTATATATACTGTATATATACAGTATTCATCTATTACTCCATTATACCAAGTTGCCAACAGACCAGCAAATGGGAACACAAAGTCAGCCCTGGAGGATGATCACACGGGGACTGTGTGTCAGTGCTATAGAGCAATACAATATTGTCATTAGATATATTTTAAGCTGGAGACCACAATAACATTATAGCTGCCAAATCAGCCCTCTAAATTGTCATTCAGATTACAGGGATGATGTAAATCACCCTGAAATGAAGCATTAATGCGCCACCAAATGGATATTGCTTTCTTTTTAAATTGAGATCTGTAGATATGACAGATAATCCCTAAGACTATGATGTGCCTTTTTTTTCTCTTTCTTTTCTTCCTACCGGAAAATAATACCATCATTAAATACTGCGGACATAAGCCACGACAAAATATCACATTAAATGTAATAAATTGGATCGACTTTGGGATGAATTCCAACTGCCTGTTCCAAATATTAAACTGAAAGCCAGTCGCCGGATTAATTTTGTGCCTGAGCATTTTATATTTTCTTTAAAAAATTAAATAAAAGCTCCAGCAAGCAGATCTTGTTTAACTGTTCCAGTAATGCACGCTGTATCTCTTGTGCAGTCTGAAATGACACTACAACAACTCCCCTGAAAATTCAGGCATTCACTAGGCCAAAGATAACGTATTGCAGGCACACATCCTCAAAAAAAAACGAATGAAAGAAATGCCGGCGTTCTCCTAGTTGTAAGAGTAGGGTTGCCACGCGGCTTCTCCAAAAATACTGGACACAATGGTGAAAGGTGCGTCGTGCTCGAGACACACACACGCACATGCACCTCTCTTCGCTCTCTGCTTCATGCTGTTTCCTCCTCTCCTTGGCCCCACCCTCACGCTCCTGACACCTCCTCCTGATTGGCTGCATTACTCAGCAGCAGCCAATCAGAATGGAGGAACCTGCCCAGGCCCCTTAGCAAGAGCCCTGCTCGGAGAAATCCTACGGCCCCCCCAAGCCCGTCAGGTCACTATGTCCAGAGAGGTAATACCGGTATACACATATATGTCCAGTATTACCTCTCATTTTTTACTGGACACAGTGTCCAAATACAGGACAGTCCAGTTCAATACTGGACACCTGGCCAACCCTGAGGGGAATCCTGCAATATCCCAGATAACCATGAACAGATACAAGAATCAGCAGGGCACACGGACTGATGCAAAAACAGGGTTTAATCAGCCACAGAAACAAACGTTCCGGCTGCCAAGCAGCATTTGTGAAGGTGAAGGCTGCTTGGCAGCCGGAACGTTGGTTTCTGTGGCTGATTAAACCCTGTTTTTGCATCAGTCCGTGTGCCCTGCTGATTCTTGTATCTGTTCACTTTCACTAGGGATACAGACACTGGCAGAGAAAGGGGAAATTTGCAGTGCCATAGATCCTGGGGAACAGAGACAGAAGGGGCCATCAATAAGTAGCATATACAGTCATGGATTATGGGGTTTTAGTTAATGTACTGTAAATAAACACTGCACGGGCCCTACAGCAGGGGCTCTCAACTCCAGACCCCCCCCCCCCCCCCCCCCCACAGGTCATGTTTTCAGGATATCCCTGCTTCAGCACAGGTGGCTCAATCAGTGGTTCAGTCGAAGAGCCTGCTTCAGCACTTGTGGCTCAATCAGTGGCTCAGTCAAAGACTGACTGTCCTAGTGACTCAGTCAAAGACATTCTTTGACTGAGCCACTGATTGAGCCACAAGTGCTGAAGCAGGCTCTTCGACTGAGCCACTGATTGAGCCACCTGTGCTGAAGCAGGGATATCCTGAAAACATGACCTGTGGGGGGGGGGGGGGGTCTGGAGGACTGGAGTTGAGAACCCCTGCCCTTCAGGATTGTTATGCTTAATGAATGTGCCGGGCACCAATTCAGAGTTTTAGAACATTACAAATATGGTTGCAATGTCACCATTGCTTTCAATCTACTTGGTGTTGGATTCCAGAATAATTCAACGACAATGATTTATTCTTAATGTATGTGCGTGAATACCCCACTGTTAGGCTACACTGAACACAGGTGGGAAAGGTTTGCCAAACCTATACTTGTAAATAAAAAATACCACCTGTGGTGCATTTGCACGTCCCAGACAGGTCTGCAACCCTCTTTCCCCATTATCGCTCAGCATACAATGCTTACACTGCAGCCAGGGATTCTGGGTAATGACATGCAAATGAGCACTCAGTGTCACCTTTTGCTTCTTATCCATTTTAACATGGATCCCCCTATAAGCTTCTGCCTGCCGCATTACACCGCTTTTCAGCAAAGCCTGGGTGTTCAGAAGTGCAGAGCCAGTAAACCTACTCACAGAAAGCTATTTCGACCTTTTGGATCACATCGCTGTGAGGTTGGTTGCTGATTATGCAACGTGAAGCTGGTAGTGGGTAAAAACCTATACTTGGGGGATTTTAATTGTATCCAGCTCACGTTATAGAATGAAAATCCCATTTATACACTTTGTATGTGAATTCAAATTCCTAATGACTAAAAAAAAAAAAAACAGCTTAAGAATCCCCCCTGTCCCGATGAGCTTACAATCCAATTTCAGCATATAAGCAATGGGAAGCATTTATTCTCAACACCACCCCCACACATCTGTGAGGTCAATAGTTTCTGACCAGTAAACTTACCGGTATAGGCCAGCAAAATTCACACACGCTTTGTAACATGGCAAAGAATACAGCATTTTCCCTTTTCTTAATTAGCCGTTCCATGAGCATTCTTCCTGTTGTTAACAAGCGACCTTTTTTTTCTCGTGGTCACAAAAGGTATTTCTAACAAGACCCTGTATAGCTGAATTCTCTAATACGCTTGCGAAACGTTGCTTTCACACAACACAAAGTGCTGCATTTAATTTCTCATTTCACCCGACGTGGATTTCTTTATTTTTATTGACAGAGAAATTGTTTATCGGGAGGCGGCTTTGTGTTTCATTGAATGCTCTGCAAATTAATGTATAAAGGACGTTGCAAAGTAACAATGTAACCAGCACATAATCTAACCTCTCATGCGCGGCAAAATCAATGTTCCGAGCTTCCATTACATGAGCGTAAATATAGAGACCTTTACAAAACGAGCGCTGTACGCTGTCACTAGTGGATGGAGAACCACTGCATTGTTTCACATTGTTGCTAGATCCTGCAGAATTAATTGGGGTATTTATTTGCCATAGTTTGTGCCTTACATTTTAGCTTCCACCTTTTTCTTCCGTTTCTTAGTCTGTGTCTCTTAAGAGCTCTTTTTACATTTTCTTCCTTCCCTTCATCTAATTGTTTTCACTTCTCTTT
This sequence comes from Ascaphus truei, assembly GCF_040206685.1. Lineage (NCBI taxonomy): Eukaryota > Metazoa > Chordata > Amphibia > Anura > Ascaphidae > Ascaphus > Ascaphus truei. The sequence goes on from NC_134489.1 coordinate 36,522,742, forward strand.
CTTCGTGTATCTATTTATCCCTCTTTTGTTCATCCTTATTTTCTTTCGCTGTCAGCACTTTTTATTTTTGCACTTTTGCTGGCCTTCGTTGTTGGCATTCTTTCTCTCAACTTCTATCGCCTTTCTGCTTTTTTTGTTCCCCCGCATCGAGAGGCCAACTTTAGTGGTACCCACCCAGTTTTGTTCTATCCTGTCCCCCCTCCAAACCCCTTCAATATCTTCCATACATCTCCCAAAAATGACCACACTGATTGAGCCCCCATTAGCCAACTTAGGGTGTCTGGTACTGAACTATGAGCACATCGTCTTGGTTCCCACACAATGCCCATTACTGCCTGGGTTTGAGAAAGTCGCATTATTCAAACGAGTTGACTGTATGAGAAATTTCCCAGCCCAAAGGACCCGTTACTCTCCCTGCACCTTCGTTACCATGGCATGCCCAAGGCTGTTGGCTCCTGTTTTGCATACGGATGAGATGAAAAACAATGAACTCGTAAGCCTCTCCTGACAGAACGCCTTTGTTTAAGGCTGTCTGATTCACGGGCCAATGAAATGCCATCAAGAAAACGCTCTCTTCTCATCTTCGGCGAAGGGAGGGCGGTCGTCTTTATTATTTTTTTTTTTTTTAATGCTATGTGTGTGATGATGGCATCTGTGTGATTGGGCTCTGATGCAAGGTATCCTGGTGCCACTGGAAAAATGGAAAGAAAAAAAGAGTCCTTATTTCCCATGATCCACTGCAAGTGAACCCAACCCAAAGGAGTGAGCCTGTGTTGAGACAGGAGGTGGCGCTATATGCAGGACTGTACAGCAGACGTTTAGTTATAGCGTTTTTGCCTTTCTCATGTCGTGTTTTATCAGTAGCTAACTATAATTAGGGATTGCGGTATTCAGTATTTATTTTTTGGTAAAAATCTGTGTTTTTTTATTATTTTCTTTTTTTTTGTCCACGTACAAGAAATCAGCGTTTAAAAATATATATATATATATATATATATATACAGCTCAACCCCGTTATAACGCGATCCGTTACAACGCGAATCCGCTTATAACGCGATGCAAGCGTGGCTCCCAATTTTCGGATTAATGAATACTTTACAACACGATTATTGGTATCTTAAATACTTTATTGTACAATGCATACAATTGTACATTATTTGTAACGCGATCCGCTTATAACGCGATGTGATTCTTTGGACCCCAGGCACAGCGTTATAAGGGGGTTGAGCTGTATATATCATCATAAAAAATTACAAAAAATGGTATAATTCTGCATTGCTTGTTATACCTCTGCTCATCAAGGCGGTTTGGTCTCAGTTGCACAGATGTATATCTCCTGAAAATCCCGTCTCCTGATTGCGTTTACTGCACTGCTAACATGGTGATAAACATCTCAATAAATAGTACAACCAGTACAGTGCCTTATTGCGACATTGAAATACGGCAACGTGGTTCAGACATTGACCACCAAATGGTGAAACCCAGTTGAAGAACTATTAGCCACCAAGTTGAATTGGTTACTCTTCTGTGCACCATTTTTACGGCAAAATGGCGTTTAGCGACTCTTTATACATAGACCTTATACAGATCTGTCATGGGTCATTTCCTGTAATCCTTCCAATCACGGCCAACAGGACACAACGCACAAAAACTTACTTTAATGCAATGCATTACTTTCTATGTGTTTCTTCCCCCCCAGGGTTTAAAGCTCGCTCCGCCCCACTTTGAAATTAGCAGTTTTTATCATGTTCCTGTGTATCACAGACCCAGTACGGTCTTTCTCCCGCCTGCAAAAAAGAGAGGTACATGAGAATTGTACCAGGTAGTGTTAGGACCTGCAGATCGGACGTGCCGTGACGTGGCTGCACACTGGTCATGCCGTGACGTGGCTGCAGGCTTATAACGCTTTGGCCAAAGGGTTTAACTAAATGAACCTTACTCATGAGCAGATTAGCACTGAAGTATGGTACTATATGTTGTGTCACTTTGTATGTTGCGCTGGGCCTTTCTGTTTTTGTTTGTACTTTCTACGTGTTATTCCGCCAAATTAGGAATCTTGTTGGTTAAGTTGATTACACCCTGGGGCACATTGATAGACAGAAATATTTACACCCCCTCAAACCTGATGGATTTTAGCACAGAGAAAATAGCGCACAAATAGAATTTGGTTCACGCTATTCTAATATATGCGTCATGTACTGTAACTAGAGATGAGACATTTTTGAGGGGCTAATTTAGATCCGCAGTGGATCGGACGGTTCCTTTGGTCCTCGGATTTCAGCAGATAAATCTCAAAAGGGGCGATTCTTAAATTATTATTTTTACCAATAAACTCCGCCGATTCCGCCACCCGTGGACAGATTTGCAGAATCCAATCCACCGATTCAGCAATTTTTAAGACTCCGCCAGCGGATCGCGGAATCCCCAAATTGGATTCTACAAATCCGTCCGCGGGTTGTATCCAATGGCGGATTTTTGATGAATCCGCGCGGATTAAAATCGGCCAAATCCATTTGCGGATTTTAACACACCGCGAAACGGAATTTGCGGGAGAAAATCCAGGAAATGAACGGGGCGGATTCACCCATCTCTAACCGTAACTACTCCCTAACTACCGAAATCACGCGCACGCGGAGCCAACGCTCTAAAACGCTTCGCTCGGCTTTCTACAAAAGTGCCTTTCTACAAGGCACTCTAATGATATATTATGCCAGACATGATACGGGGAAAACGTAGCACAAAGTGGGGAAAAGTGCAAAAAATACTCAATGAAAAAACTGGGGCGAAAAGAGCTTTCTTACTCAGAAGAGCTTATAAACAGCTTTTAAAAAAATGTTTTGTCTACAAGCACAAATTAAAATAGTTCTGAGATGAAGAGGCGCAACTTAAAAGGCGTTGGGGTACCTTGTGAATGTGACAATTCAGCATGCAGAATAGGTTGATGACTGCTTGTTTAGAAAGATGCGTTATTAGTATTGGGACGGCTTTTTCTGCACAACTGCTGGCAGAATGTCTTTCATTAACATGTCATTGTAAGGCTGGAATAATCAGCAAGCGTAGGGGGTATACTTTCTCTTCCCATCTGCTGTCACCATCTCGTAACTCCGGTGATGGCGAATGACGTGTTGACCCCTTCTGTGCCAGCGACACACTGCAACTAAAAAGGGGACGACAATTTTGAATTTGCAGGAAATGTCTCATGCCCCAACTCAAGGAGGACAGCGAAGTGTCCCCAAGTATGAGCCTGTCTCGGGTGTTGATGCTTTTGACTGGGATGAGTACCCGGCTTTTAAGAGAGTTTCATTTCAATTATACTCTTCGGGTTATCTATTTGGAAGAGAATATGCTTACACCCTGTTTCTATTCATTAGGCCATGTGTCCGAGGTTTGAGACTATTATTATAAATTATAATTATAAATGGATTATAAATAAATGTAAAAAAGTAAAACTGCAATTGTATTTCCCATGGTGGGATTGGATGTTGAAGGATGATGTTAGTGAGTAGATTACCTGGATCACACTCTTAAAGGTCACGAATACCCTCTTGAACACATCCCCTCGCCTCATAAATGGATCACAAAACCTCAAAAACAGATCCCTTTCTTACACATGTCCAGTGGTCCCATAAACCTCAGTAGGATCTCCCTGGAGATGGACACATGTTTGGGGACCGATTTGGATCCGCGGATTTCAAGGGCGCAATCTCTAAAAGGCGATCCACGTTTGGCGGATTTTTATCATTATTATTACCAATTCAAACATAGAGGATTCCGCAAACCCACAGACAGATTTGTAGAATCCAATCCGTAGATTCGGACAATCCGTTGGTGGATTTTCTTAAGAATCCGTCAGCGGATCGCTGAATCCGCGGATTGGATTCTACAAATCCGTCCGCGAGCTGTATCCAATGGCGGATTTTGATGAATCCGTGTGGATTAAAACCGACCACATCCATCCGCGGATTTTACACCGCAAAGTGGATTGGGGGGGGGAGTAAATGCGAGGAAACGGACTTGGGTGGATTCACACATTTCTAGATCTCACCCTCTTCTGAATCTCACTGCTTAGAGAACCAGAAAGTAAGGACTGCGCAATGTGATTTTCCATCTCCCCACCCACAGTTAGTGTTGTGCTAATGTAGGGCTCAAAGCTGGAAATAAAATACTGAACTCCTGTTGATGGCAAAGTGAGGATTACAGCAGCAATCTGCTCTGCTCAGCTACAAACAAAAAACATGTCTTTTTCTTCGGTGCCTCTTAGAAGTGCGCTCTTCAACCCTTTCTTCGATGTTATCGTGAAAGATTTTCGATCCCATAGATGGAATAAAATGATAAACTGACATAGAAATAACCAGGGAGAAACACAAATAAAAATACCCCTAACTCTTAAATCTTCTTTTTTATTATTTTTTTTAAAGAAAAAAATACAAGAATGTCACACTCTATAACATTTTGGAGAAAATTATTGCTATTAAGGGGTATTTCTTGGCACAATCATATGTTGAAACCGGAAGATTTTTCCACGTTTTTGAAGGTTTAATCCTCCTCCTTTCTATTTAGTACAATGTTTGTAGACAGTATTATATTTACCATTTTAAAAAATATGGCCCAGTGCTGACATTTAAGTTGTGTCCCTTAGATACTTCAGACTGTCCCAACATCTGCTACTTCTCTGTCCTCTTCTCCTTGGAGAGAGGTCATTAGCACAAGCCCACAGCAATCTGTGAACATTATTGGGCCGCGTCCATACATAGCGCGACCGGCGCGCCAACACAATGCCGTGCCTCTACGAGGCAGGCCATCGAGCGCATGACCAGGTGCGCCACAAAGCCTGCAACATCATTTGATTTTGTCGCACGACGGCCAGGTCACGTGAGTGGTTCAGCCAATGAGGGCGAGCCAGCTCCGTAACATCACGGCCACGCTTCCCCGTCGTGTCTTCCCCTAGGCCACAAATCGCCTTTGCGCAGGCGTGTGCGTGATGTCACGCGCTCCATCGTTGCCCGGCCAGTATAACCTCAACCTTAAGCTTTATAATGGAGAGCGGATAGGACTCACTGGTTCACTGAAAAAAACTGTATATGTTACTATATTTATGAAATACTGTATATATTACTATATTTATAAAATACTGTATACAGTAGGTTACTATATTTAGAAAATACTGTACAGTATGTGCTACTATGTTTTTGAGATGTCTTCAACCAAAAACCAAAATCTGTGAGATTTGGGGGAACTGGACCCCAAAATTGCATTTTAATGGAAAAGTCCTGACTTGTCCCAGTGGCTGTGCATTAATGTCTATGAAACTGCTGATCAAAGAAAATCAGTGAGAGTTGAAGGGTCTTATCAAATAAGTAGAAGACCTTATTCAATAAACAGTACTGTGAGGCTATGAGACTTTAAGTGCTTGGGATCATTCGAAGCCGCAATCCCGACAGGATTTTCACCTCCGGGGTTCCTGAGTGATGGGTGTCGTTAGCGGTGTTTCTGCTCCCTAGAGGGAAATCAAAATGGCCGTCAAATCTTACGCTGCAGGTCAATAGCAAGCTGCAGCGTCATCTGCTGCGGCTTCCTATTGGATGGCCATTTAAATGCATTGGATGAATACTAGCAACTTCCCCACGTAAGTATCTCAGGAACTGGATAATGCCCTGAGTTGAAATCAATGCGATTGAGCCCCATCATGTAAAAAAAGATAACATCAACAACAACAAAAAAACGTCATTTCGGCGGGATTGCTGCTTTAAGGATCAGTCATCGGCATGCGCCAGCTAGCCTTGGAAGGAGAAGGCAGCATCCCTGCATATATTGGGTAGTTTGCCAGTCTTCAGCTACTGACTAAATTACTGCAACCCACGACATCACTGCCGTTCACATTCCCAAAGTCGTTCCCGTGGCAACAAGTGGGAGCAGGTGGTCAAGATGTGATAACGATGCTCCAAAAATAAGCTCGAAGAGAACGCCTGTCACTGAAATGTTACAGTCTGGGAATTCAGTGAGGTCCGTGCCTGCTCCTGTCCCCAAAAGCCTGGACTCCCTGTAGCTCTCTCTGTAGCTATCTCTGTCCTTCATGTAGATAACAAAACACATCAAGGTATTTTTACAACTCTCCTGTTTCAGCCAGAAGGAGCGGCTCAGTGAGTAAAGACACTGACTGGCACTGAGTGTGAATCTGGGGGAACCTGGTTCATTTCCCGGTGTCAGGAACTTGGGCAAGTCACTTTATCTCCCTGTGCCTCAGGCACCAAAAACATAGATTGTAAGCTCCACGGGACAGGGACTGTGTCTGCATAATGTCTCTGTAAAGCGCTACGTAAAACTAGTAGAACAAACAATTATTATAATTATTAAGACAAGTTTTTGAGAACAATAATTATCCCAATGTCTCATTTTCATCATTATTCCCCCTATTAAATATGCGTCTTGCTGACGCAGAGTTCGGTCTTGAGTGGAGCTTACCTCTTCTCCAGCATTGGGGAGATGTTTACTGAGTACGGCCATACGTACAAGGAGCCTCAGTAAATTGAGTCAAAACATCTCAATTATAATCCGCATTTGTATATTAATAATAACTTTATTTATATATAGCGCTTTCTCTCCCAATGGGACTCACAGCGCTTCCCAGTTACACAAGGGGGCAAAAGAAGAAAACATTTAAGGTCATAAAAGAGACCAAACCCAAGGAAAGATACAATACAGGACGGGACGGTACTGTAGCTATTAAACGCTGGACAGTTGTGGTTTAAATGCCTGGGGAAACAGGTAGGCATTGAGTCTGTTTGTATAGATTCCCAGAGAGGAGGCCTCTCGCACTGTACGAGGCGACAGACTGTTCCAGAAAGTGGGAGCAGCGCGGCTAAACGCTCGAGCCCCGAAGGAAGTTAAGGAGATTCTGGGAACTGTTAGGTGTCCTTCTCCTGCAGATAGAAGTGAGTGAATGGGACTGCGGGGAACTAGAAGCTCTTCCACATTGCTGGAACCCTGGGCATGTTGTAGTGCTTTGCAGTTCAGCCAATTTTGAAATAAATCCACCATTTTACCGGCAGCCAGTGAAGAGAACCGAGAACAGGCGTCATGTGACAGGAACGGCTCTGGTTAGTTAACAACCTGGCCGCAGCGTTCTGCACAAGCTGCAGGCGGCACAGCTCTTTATCCGGAAGACCCAGGTAGAGGACATTGCAGTTATCCACGCGTGAGGACACAAAGGCATGGACAAGCATAGTAACATCCTTGGGTGGGGGGGGGGGGGGGTTGGGCGGGAGAAGTGCTTAATTCTGGCTATGTTCTATAGGTTGGAAGCTTGTTAGGTGTCCAGTATGTTCTATAGGTGGAAGAGTTAATTCTGGCTATGTTCTATAGGTGGAAGAATTAATCCTGGCTATGTTCTATAGGTGGAAGAAGGAAGATTTGATTATGTCCGACACCTGATGTTTAAGGGCCAACATTATTGTATGATTTAATAGGAAGTACAATATACTTTAACTTTATTTACAGCCGTGGGAGTACCCCTGCTTACGGAGTCACGGCTCCATTTTCTGTTTAAAGAAAGAGAGGATTTATGAAGCCATTGTTATTGCATAAAACTTCTAAAATAAGGACCAAAAGTGTAAGACACTTCAACCACTGATCACTGATTAAATGTTTTTTTTTGTTCGGTCATAAAGCCCAAATCTTAGTAATCTTTACGTTGACAGCTATGCTTGGGTGAGTGCTTTCACGGTAATGCATCTGCAAAATACTTTGCTGCGTAAAACTGGGGCTTTAACCGCTATCCAGTGAAAGGCCTAATCTTAGAGACCATTAAAATGTGACTTAATCCAGGAAACCTCTGAGTGATCTGAGACTTCTCACAGCTAATCCATCGCTAACAGCTCTTTCAGACCCATCCTGGACAGCACATAATGATTTGCTAATTGTTGTATCACTCCTTGGTCCCTGATCCCAAAGACTTTAATGACTTCTAACTTCCCTTGCGGCCGCGTTGCCAAGACGACCAGCCCAGGTTGAAATTTCCCACCCTGTCATGGGGTCGCCAGTTATTCCTTTGACATGCTTGTGGAAGGCGTGACCCGGGAGCCAGAGGTCACAGCCACAAGGAGCCAGAGGTCAAGTGATTCTTTCCTACACAAAAGGCCCTGAGTACTACGCCGTGGGGGGTTGGTGCCCAATTAACTCTGGTCAAACCAAACAGGCTGCAGCTCATGAGCTGGTGTCTTTATAGACTTCTCGGGGACCAGGTACAGCGTGAGTATATGAGAAGTCTGTGACCATAATCTCCTGCCGTGTCCAATGTTCACACTTTTGCTTGGCTGCAGCAGGCCCGGGTTACAGATGTGGAGAGCTGCCCTATATTTTTCCAATGATTGTGCAAATGTACTTAGAAGCACAGCGGCAAAACGTTGTTTTATTTTTAAGACATTTGGCGAGTTGCAAAAACTTGCTTCACGTTGTGTTTTGTGTAACATAAGTGACCAGGGTCCCACCTACCTGAGGGGGCTTCTAGTTGCCCGCACTCCCATCCCCTCGCTTCTATCTGCAGATGAAGGATTCCTATCACTTCCCAGAATCTCCTTAACTTCCTTCGGGATGCCACGCTGCTCCCACTCTTCATAACAGTCTGCCTTGTACAGTTCGGGAGCCCCCCTCTCTGGGAATCTATAACAATAGACTATACACCTTCCTGTTTACCCAGGTATTTAATTCATGAACTACAACCTGTCCGGCATTTAATACCCAGAGTACCGACCCGTCCTGTATTGTATCTTTCCTCGTGTTTCCTCGTGTTTCTAACCTTAAATGTTTATTTTTCCCGTTTTGTAACTGTGAAGCCCTTTGACTCCCATTGGGAGAAAAGCACTATATAAATAAAGTTATTATTAGTTGTATTATTATTATTATTATCATTAACATTGTCACTCCTCCTGTACCTTATATTTCCACTTAGCCTTCCTTATAGATGGCAAATTCCGTGGGGCAGGGCCCTCCTTACCTACTGTAAAATTGTATGTTATTGTATGAGCTCTTCCTCCGCACACTCCCACTTACTGCTTACTGCTTCCCCAACACCAACTCCCTCACACATTACCTGCTCTCACAGCTCTACCTCCGCACACTCCCACTTACTGCTTCCCCAACACCAACTCCCTCACACATTACCTGCTCTCACAGCTCTACCTCCGCACACTCCCACTTACTGCTTCCCCAACACCAACTCCCTCACACATTACCTGCTCTCACAGCTCTACCTCCGCACACTCCCACTTACTGCTTCCCCAACACCAACACCCTCACACATTACCTGCTCTCACAGCTCTACCTCCGCACACTCCCACTTACTGCTTCCCCAACACCAACTCCCTCACACATTACCTGCTCTCACAGCTCTACCTCCGCACACTCCCACTTACTGCTTCCCCAACGCCAACTCCCTCACACATTACCTGCTCTCACAGCTCTACCTCCCCACACTCCCACTTACTGCTTCCCCAACGCCAACTCCCTCACACATTACCTGCTCTCACAGCTCTACCTCCACACACTCCCACTTACTGCTTCCCCAACGCCAACTCCCTCACACATTACCTGCTCTCACAGCTCTACCTCCCCACACTCCCACTTACTGCTTCCCCAACGCCAACTCCCTCACACATTACCTGCTCTCACAGCTCTACCTCCGCACACTCCCACTTACTGCTTCCCCAACTCCCTCACACATTACCTGCTCTCACAGCTCTACCTCCACACACTCCCACTTACTGCTTCCCCAACGCCAACTCCCTCACACATTACCTGCTCTCACAGCTCTACCTCCGCACACTCCCACTTACTGCTTCCCCAACACCAACTCCCTCACACATTACCTGCTCTCACAGCTCTACCTCCACACACTCCCACTTACTGCTTCCCCAACACCAACTCCCTCACACATTACCTGCTCTCACAGCTCTACCTCCCCACACACCCACTTACTGCTTCCCCAACACCAACTCCCCCACACATTACCTGCTCTCACAGCTCTACCTCCGCACACTCCAACTTACTGCTTCCCCAACACCAACTCCCTCACACATTACCTGCTCTCACAGCTCTACCTCCGCACACTCCCACTTACTGCTTCCCCAACACCAACTCCCTCACACATTACCTGCTCTCACAGCTCTACCTCCACACACTCCCACTTACTGCTTCCCCAACACCAACTTCCTCACACATTACCTGCTCTCACAGCTCTACCTCCGCACACTCCCACTTACTGCTTCCCCAACACCAACTCCCTCACACATTACCTGCTCTCACAGCTCTACCTCCACACACTCCCACTTACTGCTTCCCCAACACCAACTTCCTCACACATTACCTGCTCTCACAGCTCTACCTCCACACACTCCCACTTACTGCTTCCCCAACACCAACTTCCTCACACATTACCTGCTCTCACAGCTCTACCTCCACACACTCCCACTTACTGCTTCCCCAACACCAACTCCCTCACACATTACCTGCTCTCACAGCTCTACCTCCGCACACTCCCACTTACTGCTTCCCCAACACCAACTCCCTCACACATTACCTGCTCTCACAGCTCTACCTCCGACCAATCCCACTTACTGCTTCCTCAACACCAACTCCCTCACACATTACCTGCTCTCACAGCTCTACCTCCGCACACTCCCACTTACTGCTTCCCCAACACAAATTCCCTCACACATTACCTGCTCTCACAGCTCTACCTCCGCACACTCCCACTTACTGCTTCCCCAACACCAACTCCCTCACACATTACCTGCTCTCACAGCTCTACCTCCGACCAATCCCACTTACTGCTTCCCCAACACCAACTCCCTCACACATTACCTGCTCTCACAGCTCTACCTCCGCACACTCCCACTTACTGCTTCCCAAACGCCAACTCCCTCACACATTACCTGCTCTCACAGCTCTACCTCCGCACACTCCCACTTACTGCTTCCCCAACACAAATTCCCTCACACATTACCTGCTCTCACAGCTCTACCTCCGCACACTCCCACTTACTGCTTCCCCAACACCAACTCCCTCACACATTACCTGCTCTCACAGCTCTACCTCCGACCAATCCCACTTACTGCTTCCCCAACACCAACTCCCTCACACATTACCTGCTCTCACAGCTCTACCTCCGCACACTCCCACTTACTGCTTCCCAAACGCCAACTCCCTCACACATTACCTGCTCTCACAGCTCTACCTCTGCACACTCCCACTTACTGCTTCCCCAACACAAATTCCCTCACACATTACCTGCTCTCACAGCTCTACCTCTGCACACTCCCACTTACTGCTTCCCCAACACCAATTCCCTCACACATTACCTGCTCTCACAGCTCTACCTCCGCACACTCCCACTTACTGCTTCCCCAATGCCAACTCCCTCACACATTACCTACTCTCACAGCTCTACCTCCGCACACTTCCACTTACTGCTTTCCCAACTCCCTCACACATTACCTGCTCTCACAGCTCTACCTCCGCACACTCCCACTTACTGCTTCCCCAACATCAACTCCCTCACACATTACCTGCTCTCACAGCTCTACCTCCGCACACTCCCACTTACTGCTTCCCCAACACAAACTCCCTCACACATTACCTGCACTCACAGCTCTGCCTCTGCACACTCCCACTTACTGCTTCCCCAACACCAACTCCCTCACACATTACCTGCTCTCTCAGCTCTACCTCCACACACTCCCACTTACTGCTTCCCCAACACCAACTCCCCCACACATTACCTGCTCTCACAGCTAAATCTCCGCACACTCCCACTTACTGCTTCCCCAACACCAACTCCCCCACACATTACCTGCTCTCACAGCTCTACCTCCCCACACTCCCACTTACTGCTTCCCCAACTCCCTCACACATTACCTGCACTCACAGCTCTACCTCTGCACACTCCCACTTACTGCGTCCCCAACACCAACTCCCTCACACATTGCCTGCTCTCACAGCTCTACCTACACACACTCCCACTTACTGCTTCCCCAACACCAACTCCCCCACACATTACCTGCTCTCACAGCTCTACCTCCGCACACTCCCACTTACTGCTTCCCCAACACCAACTCCCTCACACATTACCTGCTCTCACAGCTCTACCTCTGCACACTCCCACTTACTGCTTCCCCAACACCATTTCCCTCACACATTACCTGCTCTCACAGCTCTACCTCCGCACACTCCCACTTACTGCTTCCCCAACTCCCTCACACATTACTTGCTCTCACAGCTCTACCTCCGCACACTCCCACTTACTGCTTTCCCAACTCCCTCACACATTACCTGCTCTCACAGCTCTACCTCCGCACACTCCCACTTACTGCTTCCCCAACATCAACTCCCTCACACATTACCTGCTCTCACAGCTCTACCTCCGCACACTCCCACTTACTGCTTCCCCAACACAAACTCCCTCACACATTACCTGCACTCACAGCTCTACCTCTGCACACTCCCACTTACTGCTTCCCCAACACCAACTCCCTCACACATTACCTGCTCTCTCAGCTCTACCTCCACATACTCCCACTTACTGCTTCCCCAACACCAACTCCCCCACACATTACCTGCTCTCACAGCTAAATCTCCGCACACTCCCACTTACTGCTTCCCCAACACCAACTCCCTCACACATTACCTGCTCTCACAGCTCTACCTCCGACCAATCCCACTTACTGCTTCCCCAACACCAACTCCCTCACACATTACCTGCTCTCACAGCTCTACCTCCGCACACTCCCACTTACTGCTTCCCCAACTCCCTCACACATTACCTGCTCTCACAGCTCTACCTCCACACACTCCCACTTACTGCTTCCCCAACACAAACTCCCTCACACATTACCTACTCTCACAGCTCTACCTCCACACACTGCCACTTACTGCTTCCCCCACACCAACTCCCTCACACATTACCTGCTCTCACAGCTCTACCTCCGCACACTCCCACCTACTGCTTCCCCAACACCAACTCCCTCACACATTACCTGCTCTCACAGCTCTACCTCCGCACACTCCCACTTACTGCTTCCCCAACTCCCTCACACATTACCTGCTCTCATAGCTCTACCTCTGCACACTCCCACTTACTGCTTTCCCAACACCAACTCCCTCACACATTACCTGCTCTCACAGCTCTACCTCCGCACACTCCCACCTACTGCTTCCCCAACACCAACTCCCTCACACATTACCTGCTCTCACAGCTCTAACTCCCCACACTCCCACTTACTGCTTCCCCAACTCCCTCACACATTACATGCTCTCACAGCTCTACCTCCGCACACTCCCACTTACTGCTTCCCCAACACCAACTCCCTCACACATTACCTGCTCTCACAGCTCTACCTCTGCACACTACCACTTACTGCTTCCCCAACACCAACTCCCTCACACATTACCTGCTCTCACAGCTCTACCTCAACACACTCCCACTTACTGCTTCCCAACACAAACTCCCTCACACATTACCTGCTCTCACAGATCTACCTCCGCACACTCCCACTTACTGCTTCCCCAACACCAACTCCCTCACACATTACCTGCTCTCACAGCTCTACCTCAACACACTCCCACTTACTGCTTCCCAACACAAACTCCCTCACACATTACCTGCTCTCACAGCTCTACCTCCGCACACTCCCACTTACTGCTTCCCCAACACCAACTCCCCCACACATTACCTGCTCTCTCAGCTCTACCTCCACATACTCCCACTTACTGCTTCCCCAACACCAACTCCCCCACACATTACCTGCTCTCACAGCTAAATCTCCGCACACTCCCACTTACTGCTTCCCCAACACCAACTCCCTCACACATTACCTGCTCTCACAGCTCTACCTCCGACCAATCCCACTTACTGCTTCCCCAACACCAACTCCCTCACACATTACCTGCTCTCACAGCTCTACCTCCGCACACTCCCACTTACTGCTTCCCCAACTCCCTCACACATTACCTGCTCTCACAGCTCTACCTCCACACACTCCCACTTACTGCTTCCCCAACACAAACTCCCTCACACATTACCTGCTCTCACAGCTCTACCTCCGCACACTCCCACCTACTGCTTCCCCAACACCAACTCCCTCACACATTACCTGCTCTCACAGCTCTACCTCCGCACACTCCCACTTACTGCTTCCCCAACTCCCTCACACATTACCTGCTCTCATAGCTCTACCTCTGCACACTCCCACTTACTGCTTTCCCAACACCAACTCCCTCACACATTACCTGCTCTCACAGCTCTACCTCCGCACACTCCCACCTACTGCTTCCCCAACACCAACTCCCTCACACATTACCTGCTCTCACAGCTCTAACTCCCCACACTCCCACTTACTGCTTCCCCAACTCCCTCACACATTACATGCTCTCACAGCTCTACCTCCGCACACTCCCACTTACTGCTTCCCCAACACCAACTCCCTCACACATTACCTGCTCTCACAGCTCTACCTCCACACACTACCACTTACTGCTTCCCCAACACCAACTCCCTCACACATTACCTGCTCTCACAGCTCTACCTCAACACACTCCCACTTACTGCTTCCCAACACAAACTCCCTCACACATTACCTGCTCTCACAGATCTACCTCCGCACACTCCCACTTACTGCTTCCCCAACACCAACTCCCTCACACATTACCTGCTCTCACAGCTCTACCTCAACACACTCCCACTTACTGCTTCCCAACACAAACTCCCTCACACATTACCTGCTCTCACAGCTCTACCTCCGCACACTCCCACTTACTGCTTCCCCAACACCAACTCCCTCACACATTACCTGCTCTCACAGCTCTACCTCCGCACACTCCCACTTACTGCTTCCCCAACACCAACTCCCTCACACATTACCTGCTCTCACAGCTCTACCTCCGCACACTCCCACTTACTGCTTCCCCAACGCCAACTCCCTCACACATTACCTGCACTCACAGCTCTACCTCCGCACACTCCCACTTACTGCTTCCCCAACTCCCTCACACATTACCTGCTCTCACAGCTCTACCTCCGCACACTCCCACTTACTGCTTCCCCAATGCCAACTCCCTCACACATTACCTGCTCTCACAGCTCTACCTCCGCACACTCCCACTTACTGCTTCCCCAACACCAACTCCCTCACACATTACCTGCTCTCACAGCTCTACCTCCGCACACTCCCACTTACTGCTTCCCCAACACCAACTCCCTCACACATTACCTGCTCTCACAGCTCTACCTCCGCACACTCCCACTTACTGCTTCCCCAACACCAACTCCCTCACACATTACCTGCTCTCACAGCTCTACCTCCCCACACTCCCACTTACTGCTTCCCCAACACCAACTCCCTCACACATTACCTGCTCTCACAGCTCTACCTCCGCACACTCCCACTTACTGCTTCCCCAACGCCAACTCCCTCACACATTACCTGCACTCACAGCTCTACCTCCGCACACTCCCATTTACTGCTTCCCCAACTCCCTCACACATTACCTGCTCTCACAGCTCTACCTCCGCACACTCCCACTTACTGCTTCCCCAATGCCAACTCCCTCACACATTACCTGCTCTCACAGCTCTACCTCCGCACACTCCCACTTACTGCTTCCCCAACACCAACTCCCTCACACATTACCTGCTCTCACAGCTCTACCTCCGCACACTCCCACTTACTGCTTCCCCAACACCAACTCCCTCACACATTACCTGCTCTCACAGCTCTACCTCCGCACACTCCCACTTACTGCTTCCCCAACACCAACTCCCTCACACATTACCTGCTCTCACAGCTCTACCTCCCCACACTCCCACTTACTGCTTCCCCAACACCAACTCCCTCACACATTACCTGCTCTCACAGCTCTACCTCCACACACTCCCACTTACTGCTTCCCCAACACCAACTCCCTCAGGCCTTGATTATTCCAGATGCCGCTGAGTGGCAGCGCGATCCTGCGACGTCACCTTGTGTTGCCACCGAGGGACATCTTGATTATGTTGGAGAGACAGGAGAGAAGAGGAGAAGCGGAGACAGGGAGGCGTGGCTGTGAGCGGTTCGCCCTCATTGGCTTCACCGCTCACTTGACGTGGCCATCGCCCGCCAAAAACAATTTTCCAAATCGCTTCAGGAGTCAGTCGCCCTGCAGCTCCAGGCGGGATGCTGTTAGGTTCTCTTTAATGGTTGGCGCCTTCTATATAAATAATAATAATGATAATTATCGTCAGCAGAGTTTAGAAAATCCCTACTACTATTTTTAACATAAAAACTTTCCAACTCCACTTTTGTCACAGATAAAAGGGGATGTACAGTTGTAGCAAAAGAACAGACCCTGCGCTCCTACCAATTTGGGCTAAAATATACTAGGACATGCTCCTGAGGAAGCAGCGTGAAGCTGTGAAACGCGTTGAGATTGCGACTGGATTTAGTGAGGGACAGGAGGACAGCTTGCCTGCTGATTTCCACATCCTGCAGAACCGGAAGTGATGTACACCCGCATCACCGGAAGCAACGCGAGTCCAACCGGAAGTGACGTCAGATGCCGGGAAAGCGCGCGAGGGGAGCTGGAAGTGAGATACCAGCTGAATATCAGCGTCATAAGGCCATACCCAACAGGGCTATTGGACATCCAGAAGCACCGTCGAGACCCACCCAGGGTCCCTCACACACTTTATATGCCACTTACCGTATACATGTGCAGAATGTGAGTATGTCGAGTACAGTACATGTTTTTATTATTAATGTGATATTCTGACCTGCTCTGTGTCTATTTCCATTCTTCTATCCTGAGGTCTATCAACAAACATCTCCAAGAAATAAATACCGCAGATTGGAGATAGGCTTTCATTCCAACTACTTCTTGTAAGTAGAACATCCTTAAGAGCAAAGGCCCCGTTCACTTACCAACTTATCACAACAGTACACACTATATATTATTTTTCATTTTGGGTCGATCCTGCTCCCCCTGGATTCTGTGGAGAGCTAAAATATTCTAGTGACAGGTTTACATTTAGAACCTAAGTCTGTGCAACAAAGGAGTCATTTGGTTGCATCTTTTGATCAGAACATGATTCATGCCGCCAACCTCGTCACGGTAACCTCCGTTTAGCATGTTACAGATGTAGCGAATGACATTTGTCCTCTGGATAACACAACATTGCAAATATATATATATATATATATATATATATATATATATATATATATATATATATATATATATATATACTCCCTGTTATTGGGTCTTTATATTGTGAGGGCGCCAGCATCATCGGAAAGGTTCTGAAAGAGAGAGTTTATAGGGTGCAGATGAAGGGCACCCCTTCGCTTCCGGTAAAAGCTGTAAATGCAAGTTGGAAGCTGGTAATTTGGAGGCAGGCATTGAATAGGTTGCTGTGTTGATTGGGTTGAAATCTATCGCCGACTGCTGCATGCGGCTCGGAGCACAATGCATCCTGATTAGAGCCAGGGTCGTCATCCCATTGCATTGCGGTCAGGGACCAGCAAACTGCAGCGGCCGGAAGGCCTTGTAAATACCATGTAGGCAGCAAAGAGGTCCAGATTGCGGGGAGAATTAGCTGTCAAGGCTGACTCCGTCTGCACGAAGGCAACAGATCCAAAAACAAAAGCATGGTACATTTTAATAATGTACGTCACCCCTTTAACAGTGCAGATAATGTAGCATTTCCTGCATCACACCTAGAGAGCAGGGATGGATATCTCAGATCTTTGAATGACATTAGCCACATTTTAATTTCCCTTCACTGCCAGAAGCCACCAAACATTGGCAAGCATTGAGGCTGCATTTCAAAAGTAACGTACTGTATAGTACAACCGCAGGAACCGTCCTGTCGAGATCCCTCACTGAAAATTCTGTTTGCATCTCGGCCACTAGAGGGAGTCCAACTCATTCACTATCTCCATGTCATTTGCCATTTAGCGTGCCATCATCATCATTACCCCCCTTCTTCTGCCCCGAGGGACCTACGCTGCAATGCGTTGCCCGGCCCTCCCTGGCAATGAAGGGGTTAAGATGGTACCGTCTCCCTTAGTTGCGGTAAACAAGAAAATCCTGATGGGCAAGGTGAGCCCGGGTTTTTAGGACTCTCCAATCCAACAGATTTGCCAAATGCTGATCTGCAATGATCTAACTAGAGAATAAGAGGTGTAAAAGCGATGTAACAACACGGCGTCGTTTGGGCTTTCACAGGGATGCGAAGAGGTGGAATGTTCACCACTTAGCATCAATGTATCAATGTGGTTTGCCCTACTGTGTGTGTATGCCAGCCCGTGATGGAGGAGTGTTAACAGGAGGAGTTACAGTACACACAAATTATAATCGAATGGATCCCATTCTCCTTTCTCCCCTAGTTTTTCATCTAAACTCCACCACTGTACACCCACTGGCTTCCTTCGTCCACAGGCTTCTTGCAGTTGATTCAGCCACAAGTATACTACATGGTGTAGAGTTTTTCTCCCCTATACTGTACATCAACCAAACGTAGCTGGTCCTAAATGTTGTCTTTGCAAATACTCCCCCATTTTCAGACTGCTTGCAGAATATGATTGATTGATCATCTAGGACAGGAGTGGCCGGCTCCCGTCCCCAAAGGCCTCCAACAGGTCAGGTTTTAAGGATATCCCTGCTTCAGCTCAGGTGGCTCAATCAGTGGCTCTGTCATCAGGTTTTAATGATATCCCTGCTTTAGCACATGACTTTGACTGAGCCACTGGTTGAGCCACCTGTGCTGAAGCAGGGATACCCATAAAACCTTACCTGTTTGTGACCCTTGAGGACTAGCCACCCCTGATCTAGGAGTACTATTTTGCAGAACCTTTCAGCAGCAGAGCACAAAGGGGTTAAATAAATTGCAACCGCATCCAAGGAGCTAACCTATCCAGGTCCCAAAAAAATAGAGCCCTCTCTCAATATCTTTGGACAACTTAGCACAGCGTGGCTGTTTGGATACCGGAGATGTTGAGATCATTGCACTGGACGTGTTAACCCACCTACGTGCATTGCCTTGCTCAGATAATTACCTTAAACCACAAAGCATACTAAGGAATTGTTAGTAAAAGGAGCTGGTTAGAAAGATCTGTGATTTTATACATATTAAACAAGCCAGATACATTGTACTGTATATGCATTGTCCTTCACACGTTGCAAATGTCTACAGTGGTGCATTCAAGTACCACATACAGTATACTGTAAGAATATCTCTATACACGAGCGCATGAAATGTTGCCTGTATGCACAGCTGCAATAGTGACTATCTTTAAAAGCACCTGGATATATTTTTTTACATAGAACATATCCAAACAGTATATACATCGCAATATGTATTATTTGATAGGAATGTATAACTAAACACTATTGCCATAATTGTAAAGTATTCATTACTATTTCTGTTCATCTAAATAATGCCGTTCAAAAATTAATATCTGTCCTACATATATAATTATAAATGAAAACAAGGAGAAAAGGAATACGTGTCCCACATATACAGTATAATTATATAGTGTATATAAATGGAAAACGGTCAATTCATATTATTCTACTGCATATATACTACATTATTTTATTTAATGCACATTTTTTTTTTAAATCTTTCATTAAAAGGCCATTCTTATAAGGTTATCCTCACCTTACAGCTGTTGATCTAGTTTGATTTATATCCCAGTATTCATGGTACTATTTAAAAATCTTTTACAAAATGAGAATTTGAACAATATTATGAAGGATCATGAAAGCAAGAACAGAAAATAAGTGACGGTTTGTGTACATTATATATTTGCTGAACACCAAGTTGCTGTAAAGAAATACACTAGCAAAATGTTGTTTAATGAAAAAGGCTATTAATTATCAAGACGAATAATTCCCCAACTTGCTGATGACTCTGACCCGCTTCCGTTTGGCTGCTGGGTTCCACGTCGCTGCAGCTTTCTGTTGGCTGCCAGAGAGAGCCCTGACCCCATGGCCAAAAAGAACTGCCAGGCAGTGCAGACTGGGGCTTTAATATGGCAAGGTTATTGGAAATAAATAGGCCAAAAATTAGGTAACGCTGTGGTTGTCCATTAACCCCATAAATGCTGGTGCATTGCAAAGCAATGTACAGCTGTTTTATACCGTGTTAGATATGGGCATAAAGGCATACGTGTTATACGCGCCTCTGCATGAATACTTCTATGCATGCGGAGCAAATGGAAAGTGTGTAACTGTGTGTATGTACACATGTCCAGGCAGTGTTATGTATGTGAATGTACACAAAGCGTAGGTGCAGTGCATATATGTACAGTATGTATGCACAGACATGGATGCTGACAAATGCTTATCACAGTGAATGCAAAGCAGTGTATAGCTATATGCAACGCAGAATAAGTACACTCAACCGTATCCAGAGCAGCATGTATTTGTGTGTATTTCTGCATGTAGCTGTAGGTATGCAGAGCAACATGCAACATTATTATTTATCTGCGTATAATATTATATATTCGATGCACCGCAAACACCCCACCCCAAGCACTAACGTGGTTAATGTATTTAGAGGTGAGAAAATAGGGAGTGAAATATACACCAAAGGGAAGGATTTTCTCCGAAGAGCTTGACAGCTGGCGTCAGAAGGCAGACTCAGGAAGATGTTTGTTTCTCCGTGCTCATGGGCTGTTAAACACATAATATGCCATAGGAGAACCAAACCATTCTTAAAACAAATCACATATTTTGCAAACAACGCGTATTTAACAGCGGGCAACTAGCCACCCTTGCCCTATTTAAATGGCACCTCGGTTCCCCAGAAAGGGCTTTGTGTTCTGATTCCCACCAGTCTTTTTATGCTGGACTGTGCCACACCATTGTCTGCCCAGCTGCTCTGCCAGTACCGCGTCTGCAGCAACAGCAGCTGGGGGAACAATGAAGGGGCATAGTCCAGTGCCCCCCGAGAGGCAAAGACAAACGGGCAAACTGGCACGACAGACTGAAGATACCATTAAAGGATTTGCCAGTCTGACTGCGCACGTGTTCTGCATGCCACGCGGAGATCGTGAGAGCAACTGGCACAGAGAGATTCCAAGGGCTGGCACAGCCGGGTACCCAAGAAACCATGCAGTAAAATAGGGTCCTTTGTTTTATTAAGGCAATGCCCGCGTCCGTTTGGCTGGCTGTGTTTGAGTAGCTCACAGAGGGCGTTCCTTTCTACACTTCATGTAACAAGATTGAGGAATTTATAGTATTGGAGCTGAAAATATATGATGGATCATCTCTAAATTCAACCTGACTGAGGTCCCCTATTGATTTAGGGCCTGAGGCCACGGTTCCCTTTAACTGCCTCTTGAAGACAGCTCTGTGTAGATGGGACATACTGCAGGGACTTCGCCAGAAGGCGCCCAAGAGTAGGAAATAATTGGGAATAAAAGTTATATTAATCCCCTTCCCATAAAAATGTTAATATATATATATATATATTATTATATATTATAATATTTATATGTATATATACATATACAAAATTCTTCCAAGGATCACGAAGTATAAATGCTTTTTAGGGTGTCAATCTGATAGACATATCACGGCCATTAGTTCACTTTGATCCTACAGGTCTGTGCTCCTTTCTACCGGGTTGATTTTTTGGGGGTGTATGGATTCTGGAGAAATTGAGCCCCAATTTCCTGATGCGAAGTAAAATCAAAATGCATCACTGCCAGCGTTGCTATAACGCTACGCGTACACCTCATCGACTTGCTACTCCGCTGTGTAGGGCGCCCGCCACGGCAGGGGGGAAGTGACGCAGCGTTCCTTTTTTTTGTTCCGCAAAAGGAGCGTAAAGTGCGGACATTTTGGAATGGTGCCTGTGATCTGCTGGCTGGTATAATCCCTCGCTGCTCTTGCGGAGTATAACAGAGCTGTTTAAAGCCCTGTCAGCCTGACTTCACATTAATATGCGGTGCAATCTGTCTCACTCACCTTCCTTCACACAGTTCTTCTGAATCAAGTTGACATCTGCCACTTAAAGCTGTTTTCAGCCTGTCAGGAGGAAGCGTGTTGGTGTAGCACCTCCGCAACACTCCCATTTCTCCCCTGTCACCCGCGCTGCTCCACGGACGCAAACGGCGGATTACAATTTCCGTGTTCTTTCCACTTTATAATTCCCTTGGACTTTCCTGTCCATACCCAGCGGTTAAAGTGTGGCAGCTACAGGAAGGACCCGTTTTTTTTTTAATATGTCCAAATACTTTTTTAGTTGCACACCGAGGGTGCAACTTTAACCCCATTAACGTTCCCTTTAACCCCTTGAGCACCGGAGTGGCCCACAACACGTTGCAATGCGACAAATTGCTTGCTTCCCTGGTGCTCAAGGGGTTAAAGAATGGAAAAATACCGTGAGTGTGAAAAGACTCGCTCCCTTGCTGTTCTTTTTAGAGAAGAAAATAATGTACGGGGTTCACTTACTTTACCTCTCCAAGCACCGTAAATTAGATTGCAAGCTCTTCTGAGTACAGATTCAATACACCTTTAAATTGTATCACGCATGGCACTGTGTATACTACCAGTGTCTCGTGAGTACATGCCATTATCATAGTCTTTCTTTTTCATCTGCTTCTAGTAATTCGTCTAGTTCGCCCAATACATTTAGTGCGATGTTGCTCCGTTTGTGTAATTTTATCATCTGTACACAGCATGTGTGTGTGTGTACGAGCGTTTGTGTGTGCATGTGTGTACCTTGTTCTTGTGACATTACAGATAGCTGGCACTAATTGTTTTGACTATGCAGTCAGCCATTTTTAAATCTGTCGGTACAGATAACGTTGGTGCAGGGAGCGAAATACCACATCGCGGTTTAGTGAACGTCGGCTTAAGAGCCTCACCTGCAAAAACAAATATATTACCGAATATACAAAACATGCTGCTCTCGTTTTGTGCGAATAAAGGCTAAATTGTATCATGCATGGCACTGTGTATACCAGTGTCTCGTGAATACATGCTAGTTTCATAGTCTTTCTTTTTCGTCTGCTTCTAGTAATTCGTCTAGTTCGCCCAATACATTTAGCGTCAAGTCATTGCCCCGTTTGTGTCATTTTATCATCTGTACACAGTGTGTTGAGGGATAGACTGGTATCTACATCTTATCTGATAAAAAGGTACCTCATACAGATAATTTCTGGATTCTTCATGGTGTGTGTGTGTGTGTGTGTGTGTGTGTATGTGTGTGTGTGTACCTTGTTCTTGTGACATTACAGATAGCTGGCACTAATTGTTTTGACTATGCAGTCGGCCATTTTTAAATCTGTCAGTACAGATAACGTCGGTGAAGGGAGCGATATACCACATCGCGGTTTAGTGACCGTCGGCTTAAAAGCCTCACCTGCAAAAACAAATACCACCGAATATACAAAACATGCTGCTCTCGTTTTGGGTGAATAAAGGCTGATCATTAATATATTACACCATAGGGTGTATTGTCATAGTTACATTAAGTGTTGCTTCAATCTTTCCAGCCCTGATGGGGTTAATTTATATAGCTGATAGTAAGTGGCAAAGGGTAGGCATATACTACACCACAAATAGCCAGCAGAGAGAAATATGCAATTCCTAGTGTTCCAAAGCTTTATTAGAACATTTTGCATTCACCATGGAGCAGAAACACATATTCTTGCAGTTACTCATTAGCTAATGCCATTCAAAAGTGAATCGTTTCAATGGCAAGATGCCTAGTGCCCCCAGCCTTAATAAATGCCCCGGCATTGCCAGCAGGCTCCATTCACTCGCCATGTTGCTGAAGGCTTTGCTGCGTCTGAGCCGTGAGAATAACGCAGCAGGATTCCCGCTTAGAAAAACCTCCGTCCGTTTGCAAAAACAACCCCTGGTTTTCTCTGACACAGTTGCCAGTCCCTCATACAAAGGAGATACAAACAGTGAATGGAAACTTTATGTTCTTTTATTCCCCTTTACCCACCGTGAAAAAAAAAACAAAACAAAAAAACCCCACAACAACAAAAAAAAAGAGAGAGGGCGGTAAAATTTGCGCAAGGGGCAATCAGCATTAATAAAGCAGGAACCGAGGAAGACTACTAAGTTTTCCCTTCACCAATGAATGGTGCCTAGAAAAAAAAAAGGGCTTTGCATCCGTTTCTTCTGCGTTATGCTCTCCTCATAAGCCCTTAGCTTAAAACAAAGGCCCTGCTTCTCCCCTCCTCTCCTCCTGCCGTTTCCCAAACCTTTCGCTATGACAGCAAGTTCCGCGGTTGACTACAATGTCCATTTCCTCCTGGTTTAGCTCATCTCCCTGTTCATTCATGGGGACATAATTGGAAAAGACAGAGACTGGTAACCCCCCTCAACCCATCTCCCCTTCCTCCCTTGGATTCTTTTCTCATACGGGAGAGAGAAGCTGGCACAGAATCGTGGGAATGGAGCAAACAGCTGTGTGTCATAATGCTGCATATTACCTCTGATCACCCTCCATCCCAATGGCTCTAGTGTCACCCATATAGGACTTTTAAAAATGCAGCTATTTGGGGGCAGCTGCGAGGGCTTAAAACAGGCCCTTAAAATAGAGAGGACAGAGAGAAAGAGGGTGAGAGAGAGAGGGAGAGAGAGGGAGGGGAGAGAAAGATGAAGGAGCAGAAGAAAAGGGAAAATAAATCGTTAGCACTAATTATTAGGCACAGGGACAAACGATTAATTTGCAAGTCAATTAGTCTCAGTTAGGGACATGTTCGCTGTTCTTAGCCAGTGAGGGGGAAAAATAGACATACTGAGGTTTTAATCCTTTTTGAGAGAATCAAAAATGTTGCAACTGCCCACTTGCCAACAGCAAGTAGGGAAAGTGAAGGGAGGCTGCGGCTGGCACAGTGATAAGGGGGCGCTGTGTCTCTTATCTTCTACCTTTCTCCTGCGGCGATCAGTGTTTTTGTCCTTTCAGCCACTCTGCCCCTTCTGGTGCTCAAAGACCGGTGTTATCTTGCCGCAGTGCAATGAGTCTACAGCAGGGGTGGGCAACTCCAGTCCTCAAGGGCCACCAACAGGTCAGGTTTTCAGGATATCCCTGCTTCAGCACAGGTAGCTCAATCAGTGGCTCAGTCGAAGACTGAAGCATGGATATCCTGAAAACCTGACCTGTTGTTGACTGAGCCACTGATTGAGCCACCTGTGCTGAAGCAGGGATATCCTGACAACCCGACCCGTTAGTGGCCCTTGTGTACTGGAGTTGCTGACCCCTGACCTCTTCATTTAGACATAGATTTATAGACCGGGCTGCCTGCGTATTTTGTGCAGGAATCGCTTTACACGCTCCCAGTTTTTAAACATTGAGTTTTTTACGCCTCAGGCTGTTAAACTTATTGGCAAATCCACCACCCGTGTCTCCGTGTCTCCTCCTTCTCCAGAACTCTTCACACCTTGGAGTGAGGCTTTCATGTAAAGATGTGTCCTGTTCTTCCTTCCACGGTGACAGCTACTGAGACATCAATAATTCACAGAGGTCAACCACGCCTAGTACACTTAATAGTATAGCTATTTTACCCTCATAATCAAATGAAATGATTAAATGATATAAACTGTCAGAAAAAAAGTGAAGGATGGGCAGGTACAATAATAACTTTATTTCATATAGCGCATTTCTCACAATGGGACTCAGCGTGTCACAATTACAGAGCAGCACGCAGTACGCAGCACATAGGAATGTTACAGACACAGTCCCTGCCCCACAGAGCTTCCAATCTATGATTTTGGTGCCTGAGGCACAGGGAGATAAAGTGACTTGCCCAAGGTCACAAGGAGCTGACACCGGGAATTGAACCAGGCTCCCCTGCCGCAAACCCAGGTTTATGGTCAGAGTGATTCTACTGCACTTTTATTCAGAGCCATTCCACAATGATGGTTTAGCTTTGGTTCTAAAACAATGCTATTGTTTTGGTTGTGGTTCTGCCATTTTTCATGTTTGGTAACTCATTTTGCCAAAACACAATAGGTTTTGTTTTTTATTTTGTAGTTTATAAAAATTATGCCGGAAGAGGGGGTGGGGGAATCGGAATTTGCTTTATTTTATTATTTTTAACTTTGAGTTATTTCCCCAAATTAACATTTAAAAAAGCAGACCAACAACCTTTCTTGGGTTTTTGCTTGAATTTCATTCGGACAAAGGTTGCGGATACCCAAAGCCAAGACAAAATAATGACATGTGGATAAATGAATGTATCCCGGTCCTAATCATTATACTGTAGAATCACTCTGTGTAGTTTCTTGTTGATCTCTAAAAAGAAAGGACTGGGACTCCGTTCCAACGAGTTCCCCCACAAACCTGTCCTAATCGTCCCAAGAACAAATACAGTCCCGTGATCATTTTTGGCTGCTTCACACATGGTGTGAAATGAAGCTTAGAAAGGGAGAGGGACCTCCTTCAAACCAGGGGTAACGTAAACAGCAAAAAGCCAACAATAAGTGAACCTGAGAAAAAGCCAACCAGGTGGCAGAAATGTAAGTCTTCATACAGGAGGGAGCATAGAAAGGGAGAAGCTCAAGGGGTCTAGGACATAGAAAACATGGGTAGCTAGGACAAAGAGAACTGCGCCTGAGACTGAGAAAGGAGTGACATGGGAAGGAAGAGAGCAATAGACTCAGAACAGCATTGTATAGTGGGAGCAAAGGGGCAGAGATAAGTGGAGCAGTGGGTTAAAGTGAAGAGAGATTAAGGGGAGAGAGAAGAGAGGCGATGCCAGATGGCCTTACCCTGCATCTATTGCCTGACAATAATTCCCACACACAGATTTGCTGCTGGTATGAGAGCTGAATATGTGAGAACTATTTCTATTTATATATTGCAATCAAATTAATGCCTTTTGTGCTGGGACGTCAATTTCGAAAATGGTTGCAGTATTTAAACATCAATACATAGCAATATATATCTAGTTATCTACCTATCATCTGTCTAGTATCTATTTATTTATCTACCATCTATCTATTTATCTACCTATCCATCTATCTATCATCTATCTATATCTATCATTTATCTGCTTAGCCATCTGTCTAGCTGTCTATCTATCTATCTGTCTGTCTATCTATCTATCTAACTATCCATCTATCCATCTATCCATCTATCCATCTATCCATCCATCCATCTATCCATCTATCCATCGATCCATCTCTCATGAGATCCCAAAGGCTCATGTCCAAACTGCATCTAATAATTTGTGTGATGGTCCATTAAATGGTATTGGAACCTGTGAGATTTTGTTTTCTCGAAGACCAACATGGTTCCAACTTCACACTGCAGGAGTGTATTGATGATTGCATTGCAAATTACTGTATTATTATCATTAATATTTCGCATTGGCATATTCACACCTTTATTTGACCAATGCACCAATGAAAGACTTTTCGAATCACCAAAGTGGACCACACCCTTTCCCTATAATTAGAAAGCATAAAGCCCGAAGTGTCCGGGTTCAGTTGGAACATCCGGCTCTATTAGTAGAAATGTTTCTTTATCCTTACACAAGCTTCCATGTTGTATTCCAACGCTGCACATTCATATTGTGTCAGTAAAGTGCGCATGGGGAAGAAATCAAGACTATTCTAAATCAGTTGGTTACGGCTGCGGTTATAGAGCATTGTGTATCACTGTCCACTACAGAGGGGTGAATTTTGGGGGCGAATTTTGGGGGCAAATTTGGATCCGCAGCGGATCGTCCGGTTTCTTGGGTCTGCGGATTTCAGCGGATCAATGTCAAAAAGGCGCGATTTGCGTTTTTCGGGTTTTTTATTATTACCAATACACTCCGCGGATTCCCCAACCCGTGGACGGACTTGGAGAGTCCAATCCGCGGGTTGCATCCAATGGCAGATTTTGATGAGTCTGCGTGGATTGAAACCTCCCACGTCCGTTTGCAGAATTTACCCCGTGAAACTGATTTTGGGGCTAACACCAGCGAAGATCCGGGAAACGTATTTGGATGCATTCACCCCTTTCTACTGTCCACTGCTCTATACCAAAGCACAGCTGTTGAAGACGAAGGGTTGACTGGCATACAAACGGGCTTCTGGTGGACAACCCTGTTTGTCCTCAACTCAGTAAGAAAAAAATAGCTCTTGCAAAATAATTATAAGGTTGGTTGAGTGGTACTCTGGTTAATAACTCAAAGGTCTATCGAGGCAAAGACAAGTATGTTAACCAATACTATTATTGCATCAAATGTAAGGAATGTGTTAACCCCAGATCATTAGCCCGTAGAATATGATATATCGCATTATAATATGTGCATCGCTTAACAGCTCCCTAACTTCTCTTATTAACACTCCTCAAATCCCAAGCTGATGCACGAGGTGAAATAGCTTGATACATTGACACTTAATAGATGCAAGATAAAAATGGCAATTTGACATTACCCCATTGGTGAAACCGATTGACCTGGACGCATCCAGAGAATTATGATAAGTTGTTTCACTGTGAACACAAACGTACCGGAATCCTTGGCTTGGCCAATTTACCATCGCTACTTCTACTCATGTAAGGATAAACTGCTTGTGGTTCTGCCCCTGCTCAGTGGTAATGAATGAACATTTAAGTGTGTATTTCTGGGCTATGCACAGGCATCCCACAAACTGGAAGCCGCCCGCATTGGAATGTAAGGCTGGGTCCAGGGTGAGTGCGCGCTCGCGACCGTGCGTGTGACGTCCCCCGCAGTTTAGCTGCAGCGATGTGTGGCCTGGGTAGACGTGATGGGGAGGTGTGTCGGTGGGCGTGTCAGGGGCGTGGCTGTGATGTCACAGAGCTGGTTCTTCCCTCATTGGGCGAACCGCTCATGTGACCTGGCCGTGGTGCCGCAGAATCAAATGTATCTGATTCTTCCCGCACATAGCATTGGCGCACGCACAGTCTATGGCCGCGATCATTGCCTTAAGGCATTTTGTACGCGCCACACATGCACGCCACACGCGCACTCCTCGGCGCGGTCTCGACGACCATGGACACAGCCTAATTCAGCCCCTGACTGCTGATGAACAAGAAGGAGAGAAAAATTGTGGGAAATTGTACTATGGTAATTACACACACTCACCCAAATATATATATATATATATATACACACACACATACACACACACATATATATATATATATATATATATATATATATATATATATACACACACACACACACACACACACACACACATATATATATATATATATATGCAAATATAACTGTATGCTCATCTGCATGTCTTAGGCAGGTCTGCAACCCCGCCTTTCCCCATTATCACCCAGCACACAGCACTTCCACTGCAGCAAGGGATTCTGGGAAATGACATGCAAATGAGCACACAGTGTCACTTTTTGCCTCAATAACCATTTTTAACATGGTTCCCTATAGGCTTAAGCTTGCTGCATGGTCACAGCTTTGAGCACAGCCAGGGTTAAGGTGCATACCCAGAAAACCACCCACAGACAGCTGTTTCGACCTTGATGGGTTTCTGGATGTATTTTTGCTTTCACTAATACACTTTGATTTTCAACATTGAGTGCTGTCTCTTGTTTACCAATCCTTGGAACGGTAACGTATAACTACATTCTCTATATGGGACGTGCACCTGTGGCTTACCAGCACCTATTGGAGTGCCAACTGCCTTATCTGACTATATATATATATATATATATATATATATATATATATATATACATACATATATCGAAAATATAAACAAACACTCCATAAATGAAATAATTCCCTTTATTTCTATAAAAGTACAGTACCTGTGAGTGCTTAGTTTATATTTTCTATGATTATGATTTGCTTATACTAATTCACCCAGGTGAGTTCTTTGTTGTGGTTATGTGAGTGCTGCCTTTATTACTTTATATATGCTATGTATACATTGTGTTCAGGAAAAAGGGACCCCTTTCATTTTTCATCCTATATTATATATTTCTCGCTCAATCCCCATGAAAATGTGCACAGTTGTAGGTCTGTTGTGTAGATTAACACTATGTAAAAAGCACAATGTAGACAATCAGCGGATGTTAACTAAATTGATGTCACTGTATTAAATCAACAAGTACCAGATACGCTGTGGTAGGTTCATGAAACGAGAAATAGGCGTTTTTCCTTCGTGGCTCGTAAATGTGATCAACTGTTTGCAATCTAAACTGAAACACTAAGATTACTATAACATTTGATTTCAAAGTATGGTTCAAAGTGTGTGTTCAAAATATCCTCCTCCTGCTGAAGCGCCTGAAGACGAAACGCCGCTGTGTGATCGCACAATCGGTAACGCGGTGATCCAGCTGCTCCCATCCTGAACGATACGAATTCGCTTTTTGAGTCCTCCTAGTTACCGCCCTTTATCAGGAGAGATTTTCTGGCAGCGATTTGGACCATAATTCTTCCTCTGTCTCAAGCACTTTATAACGCTCTTATCTCCTGCGCTAAACACCGTTTTGTAACTATGCACTTCATGAGGTCATCACGCCGTCACCAATTCCAAAGAATATTTATTAGATTATCCAATCATTCTTACATGTAATAATCTCCTGTGACAGACCAATCATTGCTCAAATGTTCATGAAAATTGAGCGATTTTCCTGCAAGATATGACGGGAGGGGGGTGGGGGGGGGAAGAGGTCCCATTTTTTCTGAACACTGTACAGTATATATTCATCTTATATATCTATCGCTTTCTATCTTTCATATATTTCATTAAACACGTTTACATATACAGAAACAGATGGATGCATACGTAACTCGCTATATTTATACGGACTGATATTAACTATACTTTTACGTACTATTATATATGTAAGTAAATGTGTGTGTATATATATATAATGCGGACATGGGTTTTCTCACACCCTATCAAAATTGTTTGTAATTATCCTGCTTGCCTCAATTCTTATCCACACTTTCTCTCCCCTCCAGCATCCCGTTCCCTCCCCACCTTTCTTTGACACTGTCCCCTGGCTTCAAACACTTAACACCCTACCTTATCTACAGTAAATATCTGTTGTTGTTTTTTTCCTCTCTCTACACTGCTTTAGCCATTGAATCCTTTGTATATCAGTATTGCTGACCTGAAGAACAGAGGAGAACTCTCGAAAGCTTGTCCTATGACATAAATTGTTAGTCCAATAAAAAAGGTATCACCTAATACTGAAGAACTCATTTATTCTGCACTATTATTATTATTATCACAACTGGACTAACACGGCTATTTTCTGCTTTATATATCTACTATATATTTCTGAAAGGACTGTATGTTTGTCTGCATGGCCTGTGTCCCTAGCGGCAATCTCATTGGTCCCTTGGGCCGCCCGCCCCCGCACACCTCTCATTGGCCTGAGGCGGAGTGACGGGCCAAAACACACACACACACACGCACACACACACACCTCCCCCTCCCCCCCGTCAGTTGGACCGCAGCTCACCTTCCACACACCCCCCCTCCTCTCCCGGTGCCCCTCCTCTCCCGGTGCCCCTCACTCTCTCCCCCCTCCCCACCTCACCCAAATCCCCACGCTCCGCAACATCCCCAGCCGCACCATCACCCTCACCGTGCGCCGCTCCCGGAGAGGGGAAGCGCGGCCCTCCTGCTCAGCAGCAAACTCCAGGCTCCTCCGCGGCGCAAAGGGGGGGGGGGAAGCCCAACCGCAAAGGGGGGGGGGAAGCCCAACCCTGTCGTCCGCCCCCCGAAAATTACATCCCGAGCAACGCCGGGTCTCTCAGCTAGTATATATATATAGTGACACTGTGTGCTCATTTGCATGTCATTTCCCAGAATCCCTTGCTGCAGTGGAAGTGCTGTATGCTGGGTGATAATGGGGAAAGGCGGGGTTGCAGACCTGCCTAAGACATGCAAATGAGCATACAGTTGTATTTGCATATATATATATATATATATATATATATATATATATATATATATATATCAAATGTATGTATGTATGTATGTGTGTATGTATGTGTGTGTGTGTGTGTGTGTGTATATATGTGTGTGCTTGTGTTTGAGATAGTGAACACAGCAGAGTGTGGCTTTGTGGATAGATAGATAGATAGATAGATAGATAGATAGATAGATAGATAGATAGATTGATGTGCATATACATTGATAGCGATATAGGTAGTGACTTACATATAGGTGTGTACATGTATATATGTGAGTATAAAATGTGTGGGTTAATGGCAGTGATTATGTGCCACTGCGCTGGGATTTCCTGCGGACAAGCCATGACTGACTCACAACAAAGCCTCATCTTGGCACAGTGAACCAAGCTGAAACTGAGCCAAATGTGACTCTATTCAGACAGATATGTACAATGCACCACTATGTTCTGGGGCCAATCGCGGGGAGCTGTTTATTTTTGTTTTTTAATCAGCGCATACAATCCCCCCCGCTCTCATCTCTGCCCAACACTCTGAAACCCTGGAAATCCTTTGAATTGTTCCTTTCAGACTGGGCTTAGCTGGTGACCATTTGACGGGTTTCTATGGGCCTGTGTGATGGTGTATGCCGGGAGTCAGTCATAGCTCCGATACACAAGCATTCGGCTACTACCGGAGGACAATGTCTAGCCGATGCTCGCTCATTTGCATGAAACCTTGCAAATGATTAAAAAATAAATAAAAAAAAAGACATGAAAGCCTCATTCCGGTTGAGTTGTTTTTCTCACAGAGTGCTGCACTGCACGAACACGTTGTATTTCCGGGGTGCAGATCCCTGTCCTGCACAGCCTACAATCTCATTGCGGAGGGTTATTTATTAAGGTCCCCTGGCCGGAAAACTGGGTCAATTGTACCAGATTTTGGCCAAAAAAAAACCCCCCGGTTGCTTTTAACGGGATTTCCTTCTCTTTGATAAATATGGGGCTTTTTTTGTTTTTTTTTTGCACTGGTTTTGTAGACGGAAGACTTAAGTAAATAGACCTCTTGGTGTAGGAAGCACAGGAAGAAATAGGGCTATAATTAAGTGTTTCTACGTTGTCAGGCACGTTTTGGCCCTATGGTTTAGCACGTATATGGCAATAGGTGCATTTTTCCTTATTCTTTTATGCGTATGTCATAATTAAATAGTGCATTCCCACCATGAAAACGTGTTGAGCTCATATCCGGCACTTCACTGTCTTTCTTCTTTGTAGTAACGCAGGGGGAGGGGGGAGGGGGGGAGAGAGGGGAGGGGGGGAGGGAGGGAGGAGGGGATATGATACCTTTTATTGGACCAACAAGTACAGTAGTTGATACGTTACAAGCTTTCTCAACCTCTTGGGGTCCTTCATCGGGTAAAATTACACTCAGGGCATCAACAGTCCCCAAAAATCTCACTTTAACCATGTCTGTCTGTCAGTCTCACAGCATTCAGACTGCAGACATCAAGCATTTAAAATGTGCAAAGGTGCACACTAAGGTGACGATTCACCAAAAAGTGCAAATCAGTGGGTGAAGCGCCTTAAAAAAACAGTGGAACTGAGTATGTATGTATGTCTTTATTTATATAGCGCCATTCATGTACACAGCGCTTCACAGCCGTAATACACGTGATAATCGCATAAATAACAAATAAAACAAATAACACACAGTGGGAAGAAGTGCTTCAGACATAAAAGTAACATTTAGGAAAGGAGTCCCTGCCCTGAAGAGCTTACAATCTAATTGGTAAGTAGGAAAAACGACCAGAGACAGTAGGAAGGTGAGTCCAATTTCAAGATAGTTAAACCCATTAAACATTGCATAAACTTCTTTAGAAACTTCTTTAGAACTTCATTCTAGAAATTTTTATGCTATATTTATGCTCTTAATGAAAGGGAGTGTGGTTGTTTTTATTTGTAATGGTGAAATTGTAGGCTTGTAAATAAAAACCTAGTTGTACTTAACACGCCAGCACATCACATTCTAACCAATGGTATACACTCTTACATAATATAGTCTACCTGATCATGTAATCAGATACATTTAACAGCTACTGTAGCTAAATAAGGGAATCATTTTGCCTGTGTTCTTTTTGACTGGTGAAGCTGGAGACAGGACAGTTTACTGGTTTGGTATCTTAAAACAATTATTTGAATCCCCCTTACGCTCTATGCCTTTGTATTAGAATTATTAGTATTATTACTATTAGAATTCCTTGTTGTGGTTATGTGATTGCTTCCTTTATTACTTTATATATGCTATATACATTTTGTTCAGGAAAAAAGGGACCCCTTTCATTTTTCATCATATATTATGAACAAGAGGGTTTTGGTCTGTCCTTATACTAAGATGTCCTGCCATAAATAAGAAGGCATTGCTTCATTGTCCAGCATTATGGAAACCTCAAAATAGTATTCCTGTTCTTGTAATCCTGCAACGGTGTTAAATGTCAAATATTATTTTAAAATATCCCTGAATTTTAGATCAAAGATGAACAATGTTGAGTAATGTGAAATTTCTGTTTGCAATACACAGAAGAATAGTCTGTTAACTAAACAATTACATGTTTCATGCA
Source organism: Ascaphus truei (assembly GCF_040206685.1). Taxonomy (NCBI): domain Eukaryota; kingdom Metazoa; phylum Chordata; class Amphibia; order Anura; family Ascaphidae; genus Ascaphus; species Ascaphus truei. Next base: position 36,557,248 of record NC_134489.1, read on the forward strand.
AACAGGATCTAGTAGAGGAAATGTTGACATGAAACAGAAATATATATATAAAAAAAAAAGATACATTTATGGCAGGAAATACTTTCATTTTAAAGGAAACGACGTTAAGGTTTTTTATTTTTATAAACGTGACATGATCTCCTGGTTTTATTGTATTACGGTCCCTCGTAATGAGTTAAAAAGCTGATAGCGGTGTTAGGAGAATTTAGGTCAAATTTTGGACATTTCCAGCTGGCGAAAAACTTCACCCAAAAAACATCAACTGCGATTATATTTCTCAGAGAGCAATTTTGACCCTAATATTCGTGAAAATGTGGGTTATTTCCTCCCCCGGTATGTTGTTGAAAATTGACAAGCTTAACACATTCATGCATAAAAAACACAGATGTGAGAATGTTTTAGCATTGAGACAAACTTGTTACGTTTTTGTAGTTGTGATGTGATGTTAGTAGGAAACTGCTACTTCTGCTCACGTCCCCACCCGCGTTCTGTAATGCAGGGGCGCTCAACTGCAGACCTCAAGACTCCCCAACAGGTCAGGTTTTCAGGATATCCCTACTTCAGCACAGGTAGCTCCATCTGTCCCTGCTTCAGCACAGGTGGTACAGTCTTTGACTGAAATTGAGCCTCCTGTGCTGAAGCAGGGGTATCCTGAAAACCTGACCTGACGGGTGGGTCTTGAGGACTGGTGATGAGCACCCCTGTTATGTTCTCAGATTGCAAAGCGAATTGTTTCGTGTTCATGTTTAATATCTGCTAGCATTTGGTTAACTATAGAGATACAACCAAGACTTATTATCCCAAGGAGAAATGTAACCTTTGATTTCATCCAGCTCTTTCTACCCATGTGCTTATCAACACATCTAAAATCCCACTTTATCTTGAACATAACTAGTGTGAAGCTGGTTTCAATGGGATCTCTTTTTCTGATATAGATATACATATACTGTACATATATACATACATGTGTGTGTGTGTGTTTGTGTGTATATATATATACAGCTCAACCCCCCTATAACGCTGTGCTTGGGGTCCAAAGCATCACATTGCGTTATAACCGGATCGCATTAGAAGTAATGTACAATTGTATGCATTGTACAATAAATTATTTAAGACACCAATACTAATCGTGTTGTAAAGTATTCATAAATACGAAAATTGGGAGCCCGTCGTGCATCTCGTTATAAGCGGATTCACGTTGTAACGGATCGCGTTATAACGGGGTTGAGCTGTATATATATATATTTCTATTTTATGGCAAACTTTATTTTCCTGTTTATTTATCTTATATATGGATCCTGATTTTATCCTGCAGCTGACCCTAAAAAGCATTTAAATATTCCTCTCTCCGCCTCGACGCATGAAGTTATATCGCCCTATGTTACCCTCCTTACGTCTGCTTGCCATTTATACATAGATTACACGCAGCGTCCACCTATAATAATGGCATGTATCAAGTTGCGCATGGGGGAATGTCATTAGTTTGAAATTGTGCCGCAGCAGAAATCTCCACTGACGCTGAATTGGTTTCCGAGCGTCAAATGGAAGAGAATTGACAAACAGGTTTAGCAAAGCTCCATAAGAGTTTTGGACACACAGTCCCGGAGCTTAACAAGAGAATCGCTTACACGAGCTTTCGATTGGGAATCAGTCACAGATCGGTTACAAATGACATCACACGGGGTTAACTCTGCGTCATACATCCACTTTATCCTATAGTATATGAAATCATGTGAGGTACAGTATGAGAGACACTTATCTGATCAGAGAAGCTTTGAATGCATTGATAAGCAAAGGGGGGAAAAAGGTGTTCCTTGTTCCAATACACTGCTACATTTATTTTGACCCGTCATTACGGATCAGGTTTGTCACCGGCAGGATGGGGCAAGAATTTTTTGGACCTCCATTGTAGAAAGGTTTATACAATATATATATATTCTAAAGACAAGACACCAATACCGGGAATGCCGTCAAATCCGGGACGTGGCATTGGTGGTGGATTATTTTGACATTCCGCCTTCTCACTATTTATTTCGGGGAAGTTCACACGTGCTCGGAAATTTCCCCCCGAAAACGCACTCAGGCGCAACTTCGCCGTCACCAGGTTACCGTGAAAATGTCGCCATGTTCACAAACTCCTTTGCAATTTGGTTTCACTTCCGAGAACGTTTCGCACAGCTCCAATATTACAGTAGCAGAGTTTTATTTATTTTTTAAATAAGTCCCATTTTCACTGAAAATGAACTTGGGCTGTACCTTTAGACATTAGAAAGTAATTGTACTATGGGTCTGCAATTTCAAAAGTAGGGGTTCTCAGTACCTGGTATTAATATGGGGAGTGGGCAACTCCAGTCCTCAAGGGCCATCAACAGGTCAGGTTTGATTATTAAAAGCAGGAAATAAAATGGTAAAATCCAAATGTAGAAGATGGAACAAATGTTTTTATTGCTTTATTGTACAGATAATTAAACACACTCTATGCTCCACATATAAATGATCAAATGCCCTGATACCAGGGATCTATGTTTGTTCTTAATACAAGGCGTGAGCAACTCCAGTCCTCAAGGGCCACCAACAGGTCAGGTTTTCAGGATATCCCTGCTTCAGCAGAGGTGGCTGACCTGACCTGTTGGTGGCCCTTGAGGATTGGAGTTGCTCACACCTTGTATTAAGAACACCCTTCGATCTCTGGTCACAGGGCATCAGATCATTTAAATGTGGAGCATAGAGTTGGTTTCATTATCTGTACAATAAAGCAATAACATTTTTTGTTCTATCTTCTACATTTGGATTTTACCATTTTATTCCCTGCTTTTAATAATCAAATGTATGTTTTCCTAATGGTGTACTTTAATCATTTGTTAACTATAAAACAACCGTTTTTACCAGGAGATAACTGAAAACAATGTTAAAGCTGAGTCCTTTAAAAAAAAACAAAAAAAAAAAACCTTGTGTCATTTTTCTTCTTTCAGTATATGACAATTATTTTTCCATTTCTTAACTAAACATTACTTTTACAATTAATGTCATTACTTTATTGCTTTGGTAGCTGTAGGAGGCTGAAATGAAAAGAACATTTTAAGGGGGGAAATATTTTTTTTAAATTAATTATTAATAATGAATTATGGCAAAAGAGTGTAGATCATTCTACATTTTTAAATAACTGGCAATAACATTTTAAACATATTTATGTATTTTGTTATTACAACACGATAAGTAAAAACCCTAAAAATATATTTTCTTTAACAGGAAAGAAAATTATTTTGATTTTAAAAGACAGCCAAATGAAGAACGAATCTTCAAACATATTTCATACCTCAATTTTGGAATCTAAACATCTAAATATATATACATTTTGCAGTAAAAAAAATTACAAGCAAAAAAATAAAAATACATGTACTCATTAATGTCAGATGCACTTCTTAATTACTGAATTGAAATGAGAAATAAGGGGAAAAAAAGCATTAAACAGCCCAAAAAATTGTCACAAGTTAATTAAAAAATTATACATGGAACATTTTAATAATTTGAAATGTCGATTACAGTTTAACATTATAAACAAAACAACTCAACTTATGTTTAAAGTTTAGTTCTTAGATAGAGTACCACGGTGATGTATATTGTACACACTTCATTTTTGTCCGATATGAAAAAACATTCAATTAAAGTGAATAAAATGGCATAAAATTAGGATTTTTTTTAAAAATAAAACTTCTTCCTGCCAAAGGGGTCAGCAGTGCACTGCAAAAAAAAGAAAAGAAAGAGTTGATTTAAACTTATATTTTTTAACGAAACTTCAAATGCTCCCATGCATTTTGGATACTTGAATTCAAGTTTACAAAAAAGGAAAACTAAATACATAAAATATCTTCAATAAAATCCGTTTGCTACTTAATTTTATACCAGTTTATATTATTTCTGTTTAAATGTGATTATATATTACAAGAAAGCATTCAAGTCTAAAGATAATGTATTTACTTAATCCTTTTTAATACAGAAATTGACTGCGGTTTGTTTTATATATATATATATGATCAAACATTCAGAGAATACCAGAAGAACCGACAAATCCACAAAAAATATATATATATTTTGTAAACATTTAAATGACATTTAATTTGTGCATCAATATAGTTTCCATAGGGGAAAAATAACATTTATCAAGCAAGAGAAATGACATCTACTGTACCTATAAGTATACAGAGAAGTAGAAATATACTGAATGTGCATCTTAGTGGTAAGAACACTGCCTCTGAAATGGGTGAAACTGGTTTGAATCCTGGTGTCAGCTCCTTGTGACCTTGGTCATGTCACTTTATGTCCACGTGAGCTCCTTGTGACCTTGGGCACGTCACTTTATGTCCACGTGAGCTCCTTGTGACCTTGGGCACGTCACTTTATCTCCCTGTGACTCAGGCACTGAAATTAGATTCACTGTTCCTGCAAAAGTGATATATTCAGCACTGCGTGCATGGCCAGCGATATATAAGAAAATATAGTATTATCTCAATATGTAACTGTATAGAAATGCTACAATTGCCTATTCACAGAGCCGGCATTAAATGACACGGAAATAGAATGCAATAAGTGTATCAAGTGTATGTATTAGGGAAAGGTTTTCCTGCGAGAAGGAAGGAGAAACGAACAATATGTACATACTGTATGACGTGGATTTCATTAAATGTACAATGAGCTATTATAACACTGAGTTTATGCAGCACAGCCATCTCACAGACCACAACGGGTGCCTTTTATTTATTTATAATGTGTATACACATAACTGTGGATGTAACCCCTTTGCTGCCAGAGTTGCATTGCAGTCCCCTCTGGCAGCAAAAGAGTTAATAAAATCAGCATGCTCTTTCAATGAGAATAACAAGGTTTGTTATACAGAATATGGACCATTTCATTGCTATTCAATGAAAACCATATATACAGTATATATATATTGTTTCTTTATGACACTATAAATGTCTATAAAAATAGTGCATACTCTGTACTACTCTACAGCTGCATTGTTCCTGGTGAATATAAGACTAGCAGCAGCTTGTGAAACCTTTGTAAAATTGCTTTTGTATATAACATGTTTAGACCTCCAAAGTCTCTGTGTCCGTTTTTTTTATATATATCATTTAAAATGTAAATGAAAAACATTGTGCATTTAGTTTTCGATATATTGGTTAAACCACTTTAATTTAACATTCAAATCCGTTATCTAACGTGCAATCCAGCCATTTAAAAAAAAAAAATTTTTAGAGACCCAGAATTCACGAGCTGATTGCCCCAGTTTCCGGCTGCCATTGTAGGAATTAAGAGAAAAAGATCATGAATCATTAATCCTATTACACTTTGTTAGCATGCAGCGTGACACCAGGCAGCGTATTTTGAGGCATAAATAAAAGCAAAGAGGAAGGGGGGGGGGAGGAATGAATAATCTCCCTCAAACACAAATAAAATTCAAAAAAGGTAGAAAAAAAACCAGATAGTAAAAAAAAAGAAAATCAGGGTTGGAACTTAGAATGTGGAGTGAAACATTTAAAATAATGTGTGTGCAGGAACATGTCTCTGTCTTCTACTAACTGGATGATATTCAAACTGAATTTATACACAGAATCTGAAACGGTGGGATTATTCACTTAATACATTAAAACGGTTAATGATACTGAACTTTAAAGAAAAATAAGCTACTCACATTGATGATTTGTAATGTTAAGAGTCAGGTCAACAGAATTGTAAAATGCATTTTAATTATAACAAGAACAGAAAGGGAATGATTTTAAAATCAACACATCCGAAGGTTGGACTCAAAATCATAGCGTCTGATGAATTACTGTATTGTAACAGGCTTTACTGCAACAGGAGGTAACCCCATGCCTTTCAGGAAAGGATTAGTATGTAATTCTTATTAAACGCAATCTACTTACACGATGCTTTGGTATATGAATACACAAACAATATATAGTGCTTTGGAATATACTGTAGATATACGGGGACAGTAACATTACTGTAGATGTAAACGTTAGAAAATCACTCGCCAATGCAATTTACAATACAACTTCATAGCACCGTGCAATTATGTTGTTTAACATGAATTAAAGGTACAGATTAGATTGTAAGCTCTTCGGGGCAGGGACTCCTTTTCCTATTGTTATATGTCTGAAGAGCTTATTCCCATCATGTGTTATATTATTATGTCATGTGTATGGTAAAGCGCTATACCTGGATACCGCTGTATAAATAGAGATATCCATACATACACACACACACACATACAGTACACATACACACACACACTCACACACACATACATAGATACATACACACACACACGCGCGCGCACGCGCACACACACACACACAGCACATTCTAAACATTCAAAACTCCATTTAATTTTTTGTGTAATTCTTCTCGGAAATTCCATGACACGTATTTAATCCTGAGGTTTCCAAACCATTACATAATAAGCAAATATATTTGCAGTGCAGAAGGGAAGAAGGTGGTAGTTGCTAAAGACAGCAGAGAAATTGGCATCGACAAATAATGTATTGTTTTTAAATGAATTAGAGTGTCACAGCGTGCACAGGTGAATATGACTTTGGGGCAGGGGTAATATGGTTCTCATTATGGTATATATGGGTAAAATTAGCTCAAGATGAGAATACGAACTGGGCAAGGTAACCTGCAGAGAATGAAGTAGGTTTCCCCGCAGAGATGGACAGACATAAAGCACATAACCCTTTGCACCCTAGAGAGAGAATAACATGCATTAGATGTCTAAATGCATGTCGTACTCAGCAGTCATATTAACCCTTTCACTGCTGGCGCTGCAGGTCAAGGAAAAGATTACCCCTTATGGTACAAGAAGCCAATTTACCTAAAAAAGCTTACAACTTGCTAACTGTTACATTCATTAAACTAAAAGAAACCCAATCATTCTATAAATTATAGGGGGGGTTGGGGGGGTGCCATTAAAAATACAACGCTTGTAAAAAAGACAATTTTTGAGAAAACAAAACAGGCGTCGGGAATAACATTCCACTGTCTGCTATTATTTATTTTCTTACATTTCATCGTCGAAATCAAATTGTTCCCGTTTAACTAAGGGATGGATGCATTAAAACTTGATACAGAAACGATGCATTGGCAGCCTTTTTACACTCGCCCTGGAGAGTTACAAAATAAGGTGTTATTATAACAACACGATGGAGACATAAAAGCATATTTCAAAGCTGTGAGAATAAAAAAATGTCTTTTGTGAAGTACTGTATTGTGCAGTGCAGCTTTTAAATAGATGTGAAGTATGTATGTTATTGCTACAATTTGCAGAGGGTTTTTTTAACCACACAATAACCTTCTGCATTCACAGTCCCTGAAACACCTAACAGATTAGCAAAATAGATGGTAGATACTGATGCTAAGAGATGCATGTTCTAAATTTCAGGACGTTGCTATGAGTTTGTTGGCATTGCAATTTGTTTTATTGTCGTGCATTGCTAAAATCTGGTCTTGGGCAAAAACGATTTGCAAGATATGAACAAATAAAGATTTTATAATACGTACAATGTAGCTTTTTTTGTCCATTTCTGGTACCCCAAATATATCCAGGGTGAGGTATCATTTGGACAGAAATTGATGTAAATTGAGTCATTTTTCACTTGTGTCAGTGTCACTGCGCCAAGACCTTTGCTCTAGTTTTTGCGCTGTAAGCGTCATCTTGTAATTTGGGGAGCGCAAGGGGAGGAGTTAGGGAGGCGTTGTATGGCGCACAGATGATAAAATGTAGCAAAATCTGCGTCTGGATTTCTTATCTTGTATTTCCGTGGAAACATCCGCCAAGTCTGAAGTGTCGTAAACCTTTCTGGCTAACAATGTGCGTTACCTGCAGCAAACATCTTCTAAGATATGACGCAGACACAAACTGAAAATAGAGCGATTTGTCCAATCAAACACCTCTGCACTTTGATACAACTTCCCCATCCTTTACACGGGATTGAGACAAGTGCGTCTGACATTTCCGGGTTACTGGTTGCTTTGAAGATGGTTAGCTATGATGATGGTTAAAGTAGTGACTTGGGGTATACATATATATATATATTAGGATGCAGTCTTGTCCTCAAAGCAGAACCCTTTATTTTTTGCGTCTTCCCAAAGCACAATCCTGTTTTTTAACGGAAAAGTATTGGTTTAGCAACGAGACTCCGCTGAAGTATATGGCGCTGCTTATGCTCAAGGGAAACTCGTTGAGATTGACCCCGAATATTAGCGAGAGGCGACATGTCTGCTTCGTTTCAAACATCAAAATTGAATGTTTTAGAGAACAAAATAGAACCAGACGAATGGCGACAAGGGGACGTCAACCCTCATCATTAATCCTACCGAGGCTTTCTGGCAAGGAAGGGGTTAATATGGCTGGTGCTCTAACATTCGCTCACCCCATAACATGTCATTGAACACATGCATCATATGTTAGACCGGACCAACGGGATACGTATGGGAAAAGAATGATCAGGTTCCTAAATTCTTTCTCGTCGAACAATTTCACGATGGCGGAAAGAGAGGGGGGGGGGCCCGGAATAGTGAGACAGTTTTTGCTGGCAGCTGCATTTTAATTAATCTTCTTTTAAGTGTGATTGGTACTGATTAGCTGCAGAACAAAGAGGGTACACAAGGCCCATTGAAGCAGGAATGTGAGTGAGAAATGATTGGACTGTGATAACCGTAGCTGGCGAAGCTTGCAGACCGAGCATTACTCTGCATGCGCACTCTTCAGCTGGTCACCGAGCTGGGTATGTGCTGCAGCATTACACAAAATACTCATCAGGCATCACACTGACCAACATGAAAACTCAGATTGCACATAGGTTGCCAGCTCTCTGTGGCAGGGGTTTCTAGATTGTAAGCTCTTCGGGGCAGGGACTCCTGTTCCTAATGTTACTTTAATGTCTGAAGCGCTGATTCCCATTATGTGTTATTATGTCACGTGTGTTACTGCGGTGACGCGCTATGTACATGGATGGTGCTATATAAAGAAAGACATACATGTAACATACAAACATTGTCTGACGTAAGGTTGTTGCACCCAATTCATCATTATTCCCTGTCTTGCATGGTCTGTTTTGTAAAGCACGGCGAACATTGTCGGTGCTATATAAATATACATACATTCAGATCCCATATTATAGAGGTTCGTTGGGAAAATGCGGATCTATTCATCTTTATTGACGTAAGGGAATTTTTTTTACAAGGAAAATTTATTTTGAAAAATGTCAAATTCTTTCGGGAATTATAAAGGAAGTTTCCTCCTTTATAGATGACTAAAGTTGCCCAGTATTAATTTATGCTACTTTTAGGAATCTGTAGGTTATTTAACTCCTTTAGAAACTTGACAATGCATTTTAAAGGAGCAATTCGTGCTTTTCTTAATTAATTATTGCGTTTTTGTTAACATAGGATTGAAGCAGGGGGTCTCCGGAGCTGAACCCCATTCATTTCCGCTCTGGGGACCCCCTGCTTCCCGATATACAGACCTCCAAAGGGGGTGCCGGTATCACGGCAAAGTTTAATGCTCCCGCGTCACGCAGGCCAATAGGAAGCCGCACCTGATGACATCACGGCTTCCTATTGGCTCGCAGGGAGCGGGAGCTTTGAAACTCCGTCATTACATGAACCCTGGCAGCCGAGCAGAGCGACTACTGCGCCCCTACAGAGGTAAGAATCTCCGGAAGCAGGAGCTGAAATTAATGGAGTTCCGCTTTGGAGACGCCCTGCTTCAATCACTCGAGTGGATTGCTGTGTTAAGCATATCTGCCTCTAAAGAGGTTAAATTCAGCTATCATTATAGATATGAAAGTCAGCTGACCCAATGTAGTTAGGTTTGTGGGTGTTATAATGTATTTATTGTGATACACGCGATCCATGCATAGCAAGCTTGCCCTGGTGCATGTAGTGTGAAGTGCGACAATGTAATTCATCAACATTCTTAGATGCAATGTTATTAGCCAGGTAAGCTGACACTAGTCAGGAATGGATATCTTGATGCTACAAAATGTGACAAAATATGATGGGTAGAGTTTGAGAATCTCTTCAAATGTGCATCTCGTCATTTTTTTTTTGCTCTGCGACTTTCTCCTTCATTTTGCGTCATATTTTGGCGAAGGTCTCCGTCGCAAGATTGTCGCCCAGATTACCACCAGAATTTTGCAACAAGGCAGTCTGCATTGAAAATCAACCACCCCAGTGTACATCTGCGTTGCCCCAGAGGCGGACAGCCTTTGGCACAGCTGACGAGCAGCCAATTTGTGTGAGCTGTTTGCTGCCATTCGCTGATGTTAAAGCTTCTCTATTTCAATCTGAAACTCACCGGCCCTTTATCCCCTGTACCCAATTTTCTGTCCATGAAATGTCTGTGAATTTACTGTATAACCTGCTCTGTTCTTTTAATGTAACCATGTATTGTTATAACTCTGTGCCCAGGACATACTTGAAAATGAGAGGTAATGCTCAATGTATTACTTCCTGCTAAAACATTTTTATAAATAAATAAATGATCCCAGTTATAGAATACCTTCAAATGTGCTTATATAAAAAGTTATATATATATCAACAAATATTACCTGACCCGTGAACTTTATTGAGCATATAATAACGGCCGCAGGAAACGGTTTTGATGCGTGCGTTGTTGGCGTGATGGCTGCAGCAATGGGTTTGTATTTGCAAATACTCTGTGGGTGATGTGTATTTCCCTCTGGAAAAATGATTCAGGGGTGGGCAACTCCAGTCCTCGAGGTCAACCAACAGGTCAGATTGACAGGATATCCCTGCTTCAGCACAGGTGGCTCAATCTGTGGCTCAGTCCATAACAGGTCAGGTTTTCAGGATTTCCCTGCTTCAGCACAGGTGATTCAATCATTTGACTCAACTCAACTGATTGAGCCACCTGTGCTGAAGCAGGGATATCCTGAAAACCTGACCTGTTGGTGGCCCTTGAGGACTGGAGTTTAAAGCTCAATAATAAACACCAAAAACCTGTGTATTTGAAATATCTATCAATATTTATTAAAAATACACATAAGGAAATGAATAAGTAATAAGCACTAACCACATAACCTTCACACAAAATAACAGACACAATTGGATACATTAAAAAAGATACAGTGAGTACAAGTTACAGCTGCTGAGTACTAACTCAGTTGAAAACACACAAAAAATATAAATAACAAACAAACCGCAGAGGGGAAAGCCAAGATACTGACCAGGGAGAGTAAAAAGCGAGATGCTGTGATCAGCGCTGATGTTAATGCCCGGACTGCACCGATCAACCAGCTGATGTTCCTCCGCTACTACTCCCCGGCATTCCGGCTCCACCCAATGGGAAGGCGCGCTAGACAGCCTCACGTGACCTCTATGCATTTCACAACTACGTGCTTCATCAGGGGTACACGTTGGAGGCTAACCGCACGTCTTTTAAGTCCTATGCCAACCAATGATTGTGGCCAAAACCCCAATTGCCTACAATCACATGCAGCCATGTAACACGTTTAGCGCAGGTATAAACCAATAACAATACAGCAAAATACATAACACCTACAAAAATAATTTAACCACAATAATATCATAAAAAAACGTAAATAACGCTGTATTATGGTTTTTAGTGATTAAATGGATATGTTTGTGTGAACTCATATGGTATGTAATGTAATAGTGACTGTATAAAGGATGGGTGTACTATAATGTATATCCATACATACCTCAATAATATACATTAATATTTTATTTGTATTAATGTACAGTTACAATACAGGAACGAAGGCTGTCCTTCCATCATTTACTTTAATTGTACATTGATAAAAATGAAATATTAATGTATATTATTGAGGTATGTATGGATATACATTATCCTTTATACAGTCATTATTACATTATATACCATTTAATTAAGTGAAATAGTTAATAAGTGTAAAAATGATACATTCTCAATATTATAAGAAGATTTGCATTAGCTTTAGGTACAAAAATCACTGTTAATAGCGCTGCTTTAATAACATGCCTTAAAGCAGGGGGGCTCAACTCCCATCCTCAAACCGCCCCCCTCCCCCACCCCAACAGGTCAGGTTTCCAGGATATCCCAGCTTCAGCACAGGTGGCTGAATCAGTCACTGCTTCAGCACAGGTGGCTCAATCGGAGGCCCAGTCTTCGACTGAGCCTCCGAGTGAGCCACCTGTGCTGAAGCTGGGATATCCTGACAACCTGACCTGTTGAGGAGGGGGGGGGGGTTCTTGATGACTGGAGTTGAGCCGTGTGCCGTGTATTGGAGAACGCGCCTGAGATAAGAAAATGAGTTATTAGCGCCGGGTACTTTGCAGAACGGACGTTCATTTTGCATCTCATTAGCTTTGGGGATCCCCGTTAATAAGAAGAAAAATAATATCTCGGGAACCTAACGCCATTAGGCAAAATCACCGCGGCGCTGAGGATTTGCCCCTTAGAACAACTTCACGGCAAAATCTATTTGTCTTCCTGGGTACTAAGGGGCCTATGCAGAGAGCAGCGCTAGAATAAATTGGAGAGTTTAAGAAAAAGTAGCTTTAATGGAGAGTTTTATTCTCCATATGCAGAAATGGGCGAAATCCGCTATTTTTAGCATTACTGCATGTGGAGAATTGTAAATGAGGAGATGCGCGCAGCTGAAAGGGAGAAAAAAAAATCGTGCATTTTTTTTTTTCCCCTATAGCCGACGAGCTCCTGCTTCTTGCCAACTTTAGTTGGCGGAGAAAATTGAAGAAAGTCGCGCCAAAAACAGCCGCTAGATGGCGAGCGCGCCTTTCTGAATTTGGATATTTTTCAGACTGGCGAGATGTAGTTTCTCGCCAGCCGCGCGGCGAGATTTTCAAATAGAAAAAAAAAATGGCGCTTTTTTCCTACCTCCCCATTTTCAGCTGTTTTTTTGCGCGATTTTCGCCGGAAAATGGCGAGATTGTAAATAGCGCTGCTCTCTGCATGAGGCCCTTAGTCCTAAATCGGGTTTCCTCTTAAGAAAATCTCAAACGGTAAAGGAAGGCAGAAATATCAATAGTAACTGTAATTTTCTAGGTTTTCTAGTGCATTTCTCCATATTTTTCGCACTCACCAACCATTGAAGTGGTTGCAAAATTTTGCACCCTCTTTAAAGAGAAAAAATATCTGTAGCCATAAAAAAAATCTCCCAAACTTTGTTTGCTCACAAAGGATCCCACTCAAAGTGAAACGTACAGATCTCTCACTACGTGAACACAATTTGTACACTGCAGTGAAGATGACATTATTTGGCAAATTTAAAAGATCCTATTTTTCCCAAATATTTTTGGTGGACAAAATTACTTTATTAAATTGTTTCTTAATAAGAGCAAAAGACGATTCTCCCAGCACACAACAGACACAATTAACTGAGGCCGGTGTGATAGTGTAAGCCAGGGGTTTTCAGGATATCCCTCCTTCAGCGCAGGTGGCTCAATCAGTCCCTGCTTCAGCGCAGGGGGCCCAATCAGAGTCTCAGTCTTTGACAGCCTCTGATTGAGCCACCTGTGCTGAAGCTGGGATATCCTCAAACCCTGACCTGTTGGGGGGGGGGGGGGGGGGGCTTGAGAACTAGAGTTTAGCACCCCTGGTGTAAGGTGAAGCTAGCTTTTTGTTTATCAATGAAAATTGTCAATACATGAACGATAAAACACCTTTTTGCTTTTCATCAGAGAATGAAGCATATATTGTTATTATTCAAGTTAAAATCGGTGTATTTATTATGTAGTAGTGGAGGCTTCAAACCGCTTCAGAGAAAATACTGGAAATGCTTACATAACACAGGGATATTATTATTAATAATAACAATACTATGCTATTTTTAATGTGCATGTATTTTTGTGTGCCATTGGTACGCTTTTGAAGCATCCCTTATTCCATTATAGGCATAGTGCAACAAGTTAGTAGCCATAAAGACAATATGAGGTTTGGATAGCTGTTTATACAGTGTTCCATATACAGTACAAAGAATTGTCTTGTTGGGTACATACAGTGAATCTGCTCGACGTGCTCGATGTGCTGTGTGTCCATGCATTACAGCAGGGGGGCTCAACTCTCAAGTTTTCAGGATATCTCTGCTTCAACCCAGGTGGCTCAATCAGTCCCTGCATCAGCACAGGTGGCTCAATCAGTCTCTGCTTCAGCACAGGTGGCTCAATCAAGAGGCTCAGTCTTCGACTGAGCCACCTGTGCTGAAGCTGGGATATGCTGAAAACCTGACCTGTTGGGGGGCTGGAGGCCTGGAGTTGAACCCCCTGCATTACAGAACACACCAGTAGGGGCTGTGGCACTCCACACTGAGCCACTAGCTTCTCGTAGTACAGTAGCTGCCTCACTTGGGGTGTTTTGTCTTTTATGCGATTCTATCCGGCTCAGCGCCGCTCCTGGCGACGCTTTGAAATCCTCGGCTGTGAGGAATTTGAGAAGATCGTTCCCCCCCCCCCTCGTATTGCCGAACAAAGAGCGTTTTTGGAACCAGAAGATAAATCAACAATGTACTTGTGTCTATAACACTTACATCTGCTTTATTCTTTTAGAAGATTAATACATGTTCCTGTTGGTGTTTTTTCAGCAGGTCTTGATTAGATTAAAGGACATGTTTACTAAGGGTTGCTCCTTCTGGCACGGTAATACCCCTTACAGACAGTTACCTGCTATTGGAAGGTGTCTTATGGTTGAAGACTGCTTAGTAGAAATGGCCTTAATTGTTTATGTTTTAGGGGCCTGAACACATTGTGAAGTAGACACACACACACATTATGACCATCTTTGGACAAGGAGGAGGAGGAGAAGTTAGGGTCTTTTTTTTTTAACTAACAAAATCACTATTCTCAAAGAAAGGACAGTGGAAGTGTCAGCTTGTAAGTAAAAAAAAACTAGAGATCCTACTGACTGAGGCAGAGGGAGGTAAAGTGACAAGAAGCTGGGTCTCCGACCGGATTCAAATCTGGTGCCTTTTCCACACTCCTTCAGATTATAAAATACAGTCCGAAAAACTGCAACCCAATGGGTAATAAATGTAGATTTTTTTAAAAACATTAGACACAAAATCACTTTTATTGAGTCACTTAAGCCTACTGGTGTTGCTGAAAGACTAACTTATTTATTTATTTATAGTTTTACCAGGAAGTAATACATTGAGAGTTACCTCCCGTTTTCAAGTATGTCCTGGGCACAGACTCTCCTCCTGAATCTACTACCCTTCCGCTTGTCTATCATCTATCTATGTATGTATGTATTGTAATGTATATAATCACACACCAACTAACTGCTTCTATGTAGCAGGCCCTGTATCTATGTGTATGTCCTGTACCTTTTAATCTAGGTGTACCTATTTCTGCCCGTGTGAGAGCACAGGAGTGTTTTATTACCTGTCTCCAAATGACCAGCAAGCTGTAGGAAATATCATCATTTCTATTTTAAGCATATATCAATATTTAAAATAAATCCAGAAATACCAGTATTTTATGAGTAAAATAATAGTTGCACTTTGCAGGTTTCGGCACCTTGACATGGGAACTAAAATATACCTATTTTCATGTGCTCCGTGTTGGAGGGACTTGGCTCATAATAAACCCTTCTCAAATTGTGTTGACGTTTATTTAACATTTTTAGACTCAGTCACAACGCTGCCACTTTTGTGTTTGGTGTGTGCACCAGTAAGGAGCGACTCCTGCTTTTTATTAGTATTAGTCTGAAGAATGCTAAGAAGAAAAAAACGACGTTCCTAACGTAAAAATGACTTATGGCATAACCAGAAACAGGATGATTCACACAGGGGGATAATGCACCCCAAACACCCTTCATTAACAGCTTCAGCCAGTGAAAATCCTAAAGTAAGCACTAAATTGTAAGTGATTATAGTTTAAATGCAATGTAAACAAACGCTGTCATTGCATGACATGAGCTAGGCTTTTCAGTGCTAGATAGGCCTCATATGGTCTTTGATCTTCCGCCAGACCCTGACTGGGATCCCACCCTGCATATTTTATCACTGTCCCGTCTTCCCCCCCCCCCCCCTTTCTCCCAGCCTCTGTCCTGAGTCACTTAACGGGAGGGGGGTGGGGGGGAGCTAATTTAGTTATTTCTCAGACATGTCCCGCAGATTCAGCTGGATGAGGCCCATTCACTTGGATTTCATGCCCTGTCACCAATCTCATTTCTCTATCTGGGGAAGTCTACCCGGCAGGATTCTCACTGCAGGCACGAACCCCCCTTGTGCAGACTGAAGGCCGTGTTTCTCTCTCACACACACTGCAGTCAATAGGCCTCACTTGATAATTTTGTAACCGAAAAGAGCAATCACTTCTACAGGTTCCTGGCATAGGGATAAATGAAAGCCATCAATTCGCTGTAGGAAAATGGGGGGAAATATTTGACACTTTGCAATCATTTGGGGAATAAATGTCATATCAATTAAAAACAACGTATTTGATTGATCACATTAAGAACACTTCCAAATAACTTTTATCTTTCTCAGTATTGTGGGTATTTATTTTGAGTGCACATCCTTACATTTCTTTAAGGTCAGTATTACTGACAGGGAGCGAGAACTTGTATCTTATATGGTCTCTCTGAATTGTCTTTATTTAATACACTGTCAAGGAGTCTTCTTCATGCTGTATGAAGATGATATCTGCCTGGGTAACAGGGAGGCTGCTTCACAGCATATTTGAACAGGGTCAGTATTCATGAGAGTTTAAATGCTCGTGCAGACAAGTATGAACAACAATGCTGGCAATATCACGGCGGCAGCCATGTTAAATGCAGCCCATAGAAAATCCCTGTTACTTATTCATATTTTTTTTTTAAACCTTTTTTTTTTTTTAGTTCCATCAAAAAGCAGTATAACAAAAGGTGGGGGAAAAGAATGGCAATAAAATAAAATGAAGGAGTAAATTATGTTGTTATTTCGACACAAAATATGAGAGAGAGAGAGAGTGAGAGTGAGAGTGAGAGTGAGAGAGAGAGAGAGAGAGAGAGAGAGAGAGAGAGAGAGAGAGAGAGAGAGAGAGAGAGAGAGACTGAGACTGAAAGACTATGAGGATCCGTAGAGATCCAATACCACTGAAGAAGGTTCCCCTGAGGACCGAAACGTCGGGCATATGTGTGCATTTTGGACCTAATAAACCACCTTTATGGGATTATTTATTGTGCTGTGCCGGTCTATTGGATCTCTACACATGGATCTTATAGGTGATTACGTCTATTTATAAAAACTAAGCTCATATAAAAATGTATCTAATTATAAAACTAATATATATATACATAGACGCATACACAACTATATACCGTTAACTATAAACAATTAAGAACAATCATGCCTCTCTACCAGATGTTAAAAAATCCACAAGAATTGTACGGTTCCGACAGACAAAAAGAAGTGGCGTATGTAATGGCACTTACAGTATATTAATGTAACTAGTGCAAGGTAGAAATAAACACAGGAAAAGTATCGGACACATTATGAGACCAATGTACTGTATCTGAGGCCGGGAGTAAACCCGCTCTAGGACACAGAGGTACACAGAACAGGGGGGTTGAGTCTCCAAAGAGACATCTTAATTGTGTGCACACTTAGATCGGTGTGTGATTAAGGCCTCGTCCAGAGTGGAGGCTCGCTCGCTTGCGCGCTCGTGCGTGACGCGTTGAGTCAGCGTGAGGCAATGAGAGAGCCTGTAGTGAGCGTGCACGTGAGAGTTCAGAGGAGCGCTGCTTGAGAAGACAAATCTATTTGTATTTGTCGTGCGATGGCCAGGTCACGTGAACGCCTCCCCCCCCCCCAACGGCCACACCCTCCCCCCGCACACAACAGCCCATGGCCAGGAATCGCTCCAGCTTGCTCAGCGCGTGACGTCGCGGCGCACGAGAGCGAGCGAGAATTTACCCTGGCCGAGGCCTACGAACAGTTGAACCATGAACTGTAACAAAATATAAGAATGGCACCCCCTCCCCCTCTTTCTCCCTCATCTCTTCCCGTCCCCCTTTTTTGTGTTTGGACATTTTCTTTGAATGTGTTGTACTTTATGTAAAGAAACCTTAATAAAATTGAAGTTACAAAAAAAAAAAAAGAGAACAGTTGAACGTTGAGCCTTTTATTAGATCAGAGTAATGAAAAGAATTAAAACATAGCATTTATTCAAATCGAAAATATAATAAATTGTACTTAAGATATATTAAAAATCAAAGAGGGGGGGGAGGAGAGAATAGTATATACTGGGAGGGAAAATATACACCATTGCTAGGGTCTTTACACTGATATACAGTGGTAGAGATCCTTAAATAGGTATTAGCGGAGTCTGGTAACCATATAAGTAAGGTCAATATTTGAAAGACGTATAACTGTTCACCGCAGAGCATCAGTTTATTTGCATACCTTGGATACAGATCCCAGGATGGTACCTGTTGTAATCCAAAGGGAACAGGAGTCTTAAGAGCCAGCCGTTAGCTCAAGAGTGCGCTAATATAAAGAGGTGTGCGTAGTACAGCAAGGCCCCACGAATACGGCGGGTTCCGTTCTGAGGACCCGCCAGAAAGCGAAAATAGCCGGAAAGTGGAACCGGCGATTTTCGTTAGGTACGCATGCGCAGATCGGCAATGTGCCGTTCTACGCCTGCGCGACAGAAGGAAACCCCTCCATTCCGCGCATGCGCGACCCCGGGCCGGCCCGTTCTGCGCATGCGAGGACATGGCGGCCCCCTTCTCGGCACCGCCGTATCGGCGGTTCGCCGAAAAACGGAGCACCAAGAAGCGGGGCCCTGCTGTTTATCTGATTAGTATGGTGATAGTGAGCTATTATCCTGCTACACAGGGCTTTGCTGACCGTGCACTTCTGTAACCCAAGCTGTGCTGAAAAGCTGTGTAATGTGGCTGGCATAAGCTTACAGGGGTCCATGTTAAAACGGATAAGAAGTAAAAAGTGACAGACTGCGCTCATTTGCATGTCATTACCCAGAATCCCTGGCTGCAGTGGAAGCACTGTTGGCTGAGCGATAATGGGGAAAGACAGGGTTGCAGACTTGTCTGAGACACGCGAATGCACCGCAAGTGGTATTTTTATTTACTGTACGCTATATACGGTGGAGGGTTTTTGTCACTTTTTTTCTTTTTACCCATCATAACTTGTTTTAATCAGCTGCTAACAAACTCAGAGAAACCGTGTCTTTTTCTTCTCTTTGGTTCAAAACAACAAGTCCTAACACCAGGCTGGGACAGGTGAGACACTCTGTGCAAGCTCAGAAATCACCTTCCAAGCAGGAAGGCAAAGGGGTGACTTTAGAAAAAGCCATTCATGTATGGAGTGCGTGCGGAAGACAAGCCTCTCTCTGCCTCTCAAGGACAGGGGGGTGGGAGACGTAAATATAATAACCAGCTTTGCAATCTTATGGCAGCTGTGAAGGCCGTCAACAAAGAGCAGTTTCTCAATTTAAGAATGACCCCTTCATTCAGGCTCTACATGCTCATTCAGGGTGGTTTTTAAGACCCTTCTTTTCAGGATAATCTCCCCTCACAGAATCATGTGAGGTAAATGTGATTGTTTGGCTTAAGTCCTTCTATGGCTCTGAAAAAGTGTGTGTGTTTGTGCCTGTGTGTGTGTGTGTGTGTGTGTGTATGTGCCTGTGTGTGTGTGTATATGTGTGTGTATATGTGCCAGTGTGTGTCTGCGCCTGTGTGTGCCTGTGTGTATGTGCCTGAGTGTGTGTGTGTGTATGTGCCTGTGTGTGTGTGTGTGTGTGTATGTGCCTGTGTGTGTGTATGTGCCTGTGCGTGTGTGTGTGTGTGTATGTGCCTGTGTGTGTGTGTGTATGTGCCAGTGTGTGTCTGTGCCTGTGTGTGCCTGTGTGTGTATGTGCGTGTGTGTGTGTGTCTGTGTGTGTGTGTGTGTTTATCCCTTTTAGGATAAACCATGGGAACAGAGCACTTTCGGCTGTTTTGATGGGAGACACCGGTGGTACAGACCTGCCTTGCATAATGTCTGTTCCCAAAATACTCCCAGGCTACCAGCGCCCTAGGGGGTTGGTGAGAATGGAGTGTTGGGAGCAGCAGGCATGTACTTGAGGGCACTTTTTTTTAACCAGCTATGGATCCCAGACTTTGGTGGCTATTGGCTTTTGCCTGAGAACAAGGAGCAAGGATTACATTTGCTTGATATTAACATACATTTCCACATTGTTATGGAAATAAGTCCAAGGTCAAGGCAGATAGAAATGATCCATGCAGTGCAATCTACAGTACGTATTATGTAAAGATGACCCTGTCGCAGGAGACCAGGACTAGTCCACGGGATCAAGCACCAGACAGGATACTGAAGTCAAATAAAAGCATATTTATTCTGGCTAAGGCAGCAGACCCAACACAATATCACAACAGAGCTATATTCACAATCCCTAGCCCTTACAGGGGGAATCCTAGTCGGCCTAGGTGCCCGCAAAGACTTCCCGGTGCAATTTCCACTCCTGTGAGGGTTCGTAGTCTGTAGGTCACCATACAAGTCACCAAGCAGTACTTTAGAATCTCCCGCGGTAGGAGAGCTAACAGCCTCGCTTTCAGGCCGCTCTGGCACAACCTCGGAGAGCCTCGCTTAGCTAATCCATACACTAGTCAGCAACCACACAGGTACTGGAATCGGCTGCCACTTTTATAGGTTTCCCGTCTCCATAGACAAACATGCAAAACGGGCCAGCAACCAATTACCACATGGATGCTGTGTTGTGGGCCAATCACAAGACGAGGGCTCATCTGTGTTGGCCAATCAGGACAGGGGGCGTGACAGAGAGGCTGAGGCAAGGAGGACGGGAATTATGAACCGGCCAATGAGAACGACGCCTACCTCCTCCTGTTCTCAATGCCGATTCGCTATCTCTGGAGGAGATAGGCGCCTATCTGGGCAGACAATGGCCCTACTTATCGGATCAATAACTCCCAGATAGGAGGACTGCCCATCCCCAACCTCCATTGTCTACAACCTCCTCGTGAGGCCTGCTGAACCCAGATCCCTGGGCGTGCAGGCTGGGTAAGTGTTTTACCAGCAACTCAAACATTTCAACAATAATAAAAGTTACAACCATTTTACACATACAGAATTGCCCACGATAGAATGACTATACAGGTCTACCCTGCGATCAAGCAATGGCTGGGCTTTGCCTTTATTATAAGAGCCACGTTGTACTTATTGGCTCAGACCCACTGGGTTATAAATGCCCCAGGAGTCAGATGACTGTGGTGCTTTGCTTTGATTTTGCTTAGCAGGTCCCTTGCTATAACCCACTTACAGTACAAGCCGTCCCAAGGCTGTTCTAGGGACACCAAGTATGTGACCAAGTGTAATGGACAGCTGGCAACTATCCCATTCTTATACTAATAAAGTACATTTACAGTATATACTTCTGTAAATTCATTGGCTACTGGCTGTAAAAAATAATCGACCACTCAACCATTCAACTTTTAACAAGGTTTACTTAGGTATTTTAAGCTTGTGGGTGGAAAATTTGACCTCTACCTCATAAATAAATATACAACATAGTATAGTATCTCTATACACACTTGTTAATTGTAGATCATCTTGTAATAGGTTTTTCCTGTCCCATTATTGCAGTTATAAGTAAAGTGTGCGTCCAAGTAGCCCACCCACTGCATATTTTTTGTTCACAGCTGCATTGAAAATCAACCCCCCCCCCCAGCGTACATCTGTGTTGCCCCAAAGGTGGACAGCCTGATGGGGCTCCCCAAGAGCTGCTCCCCTCTGCATAGGACCAGCGTGCTAAGGGTTAACATTTGCTTGTACTTTGTGGAACGTCAACCCCACCACTGGAATGTTAATGAGCCAAGAGGACACAAATAACTTTTTGTTCACAGCTGCATTGAAAATCAACCACCCCAGTGTACATCTGAGTTGTCCCAAAGGCGGACAGCCTTTGGCACAGCCAAAGGGTGTGAGCCATTTGCTGCCGTTCACTGCTGTTTGGTGATGTTAAAGCTGCTCTATTTCAATTGGAAAATCACCGTCCCTTTATCCCCTGTACCCAATTTTCCACCAACTCTATCTGTCCATGAAATGTCTGTGAATTTACTGTTTAGCCCTGTTCTTTTAATGTAACCATGTATTTTTTATAACTCTGTGCCCAGGACATACTTGAAAACAAGAGGTAAGTCTCGGTGTATTTATTCCTGGTAAAACATTTTTATAAATAAAAATAAATAAAAATACTTTGTTTCAGTTGCTGTTTCGATGAGTTAAAGTGGATTAGCAGTGGGCACAAGGGGTTACACAAGCTCCATAGAGCAGGGGTGCCCAACTCCAGTCCCCAAGACCCCACAACCGGTCATGTTTTAAGGATATCCCTGCTTCAGCACAGGTGGCTCAATCAGAGGCTCAGTTGAAACACGAGCCACCTGTGCTGAAGCTGGGATATCCTTAAAACCTGACCTGTTGGAGGGTGGCGGGAGGGGGCTTGAGGACTGGAGTTGAGCGCCCCTGCCATAGTGCCATCATTTAATTGGCCCTACAAACGTGGAATATTAGGCGATATTCCACATTCCTAAGACAATCGCTCACCAATCTCTGCTTTAGTCTCCTACAACCCATGACATGCTGGATTCAGGACCACTGCCGAGATTAACGTTGACACAATGAGCCACTGGAAGGACAATGTGTCTTGTAGTGATCACGTTCTGTTCTTCTGGCGCTCATCACCTTGACCCAGACACAATAGCCATTTCACGGCTTTCCACCAACGATGAAATATTAGCTAGAAAGTATGCAGCCTGGCTTTCCCTGACTGCAGTAGTTCATATATAATGACTTGCAAGAAAAGTATATATACTGTAGATATATTTATATGTATACTAGCTGAGAGACCCGGCGTTGCCCGGGATGTCAATGCGTAATAGGTAGTATTATTTATAAATGGTGGAACAATAGGTGAGTATTTGTTGTAAAGGTTGGATCATAATGTTGAAAAGAAAGATGGAATAAAATGTAATACGATGTTGTTTAAAAATGTTTTATTGTAAACACACCACAGTACAATGTATATTTTGGTGACATAACAGATGTGTCCTGCTAGGGTGTGAGGCGGCGGGTGGCACATGGGTTGTGAGTGCTGTCTGTGAGTGGGGGTCCTGCTAGGGTGTGAGGCGGCAGGTGGCGCGTGGGTTGTGAGTGCTGTCTGTGAGTGGGGGTCCTGCTAGGGTGTGAGGCGGCAGGTGACGCGTGGGTTGTGAGTGCTGTCTGTGAGTGGGGGTCCTGCTAAGGTGTGAGGCGGTGGGTCAGTGATGTCGGTGCGTAGGGGCGGGAGGCAGCAGGTGTGTGTGCCGGCAGGTATGTGTCGAGTGTGGCGGGTGTCTGTTGAGTGCATGCAGCGGCTGTGAGGCGGTGGGTGAAAGGCAGAGGCGGGCGGAGTAAGGGCGGGTGAAAGGCAGAGGCGGGTGGGCGCAAAAGCAGAGGCGGGAAGGCAGGAAGGCGAAGGGTGGTGGGAAGGGGTGGAGGAGGGGGGGAAAGGGTGGAGGAGGGGTGGAAGGGGTGGGGTAGGGGGTGGAAGGGGAGCGGGGGGGAAGGGGAGCGGGGGGGGGGGGAAGGGGAGCGGGGGGGGGAAGGGGAGCGGGGGGAGGGAAGGGGAGTGGGGGGGGAGGGGAGTGGGGGGGGGAGGGGAGCGGAGGGGGGGAGGGGAGCGGGGGGGGGGAGAAGGGGAGCGGGGGGGGGAGAGAAGGGGAGCGGGGGGGGGAGAAGGGGAGCGGGGGGGGAGAAGGGGAGCGGGGGGGGAGAAGGGGAGCGGGGGGGGAGAAGGGGAGCGGGGGGGGAGAAGGGGAGCGGGGGGGGGAGAAGGGGAGCGGGGGGGGGGGGAGAAGGGGAGCGGGGGGGGGGGAGAAGGGGAGCGGGGGGGGAGAAGGGGAGCGGGGGGGGAGAAGGGGAGCGGGGGGGGAGAAGGGGAGCGGGGGGGGAGAAGGGGAGCGGGGGGGGAGAAGGGGAGCGGGGGGGGGAGAAGGGGAGCGGGGGGGGGGAGAGAAGGGGAGCGGGGGGGGGAGAAGGGGAGCGGGGGGGGAGAAGGGGAGCGGGGGGGGGGGGAGAAGGGGAGCAGGGGGGGAGAAGGGGAGCAGGGGGGGGAGAAGGGGAGCAGGGGGGGGAGAAGGGGAGCAGGGGGGGGAGAAGGGGAGCAGGGGGGGAGAAGGGGAGCGGGGGGGGAGAAGGGGAGCGGGGGGGGAGAAGGGGAGCGGGGGGGGAGAAGGGGAGCGGGGGGGGAGAAGGGGAGCGGGGGGGGGAGAAGGGGAGCGGGGGGGGGGAGAAGGGGAGCGGGGGGGGGGGGAGAAGGGGAGCGGGGGGGGGGAGAAGGGGAGCGGGGGGGAGAAGGGGAGCGGGGGGGGAGAAGGGGAGCGGGGGGGGAGAAGGGGAGCGGGGGGGGGAGAAGGGGAGCCGGGGGGGGGGAGAAGGGGAGCGGGGGGGGGGAGAAGGGGTGTGGGGGGGGAAGGGGAGTGGGGGGGGGTAGAGAGCAGTGGGCATATGTATTGTCATAATGAATGTATGTGCATGTGCCCCCCCCCCATTCTCCGTGACTCGGCCCCCCCTCCCCGTGACTCCACCCCGTTCCCTGTGACTCGCGCTCCCCCCCCCCGGCGCCCGCTTGGCCCCCTGATGTGCCGTCCGGCTGAGTGAGGCGCGTGCAGGAAGCGCCCTGTGTGGGCCTGAGGCGCGAGGCTGCGCGGGTGGGCCTGAGGCGCGAGGCTGCGCGGGTGGGCCTGAGGCGCGAGGCTGTGCGGGTGGGCCTGAGGCGCGAGGCGCAGTGACTTACCTGAGCGGGAAGTAGCGCCGGGGAGGTAAGGGAGCGGCTGGGGTAGGAGGGCCGCGCTTCCCGTCCGGAGCCGGTGCAGGGCGGCGCACGTGATGGGGGGGGGGGGGGTTGAGGTGCTCCGGAGGAGCATCGTGCTGTGGATGTATGGGTGAGGGGGGTGGGGTAGTTTTGGGTGTGCTCCGGGGATGTTCGGGTGAGGGGGGGGGATGTTCGGGTGAGGGGGATGTTCGGGTGAGGGGGGATGTTCGGGTGAGGGGGATGTTCGGGTGAGGGGGGGATGTTCGGGGGGGGGTGATGGAGCATCGTGCGTTGTATGTTCAGCAGCGTGCGTTTGCTGTTCGTGTGAGGGGGGGGTGATGGAGCATCCCTTGTATGTTTGGGTGAGGGGGGTTGGTGATGGGCTGCAGTAGCGGGAGAGCTGTGGCGTGCGTTCGTAGTGTGCATGAGGTTGGGGGGGTGGTGGTGGAGGGGGGTGCATGAGGTTGGGGGGGTGGTGGTGGAGGGGGTGCATGAGGTTGAGGGGGGGTGGTGGTGGAGGGGGGTGCATGAGGTTGAGGGGGGTGGAGGTGGAGGGGGGTGCATGAGGTTGAGGGGGGTGGTGGTGGAGGGGGGTGGTGGTGGAGGGGGGTGCATGAGGTTGGGGGGGGTGGTGGTGGAGGGGGGTGCATGAGGTTGAGGGGGGTGGTGGTGGAGGGGGGTGCATGAGGTTGGGGGGGGGTGGTGGTGGAGGGGGGTGTTTGTAAGAGGCAGTGTGAGCAGTGTGTGTTAGGTGCTTAGAAGCGTTCCCAAAGGTCACTGAGGGGTGGGACAATGTGGCAGTGGTGTTGGCCGAAGGCCAATGAGAGTCAGTGAGGGGTGGGACAGTGTGGTGAGGGGTGGGACAGTGTTGAGGTGGAGTGACAGGCCAAAGGTGCAATGCGATTGGCCCTAGGGACACAGGGCATGCAGACAAACATACAGACATTTCAGAAAATATATAGTAGACTAGCTGAGAGACCCGGCGTTGCCCGGGATGTAACTGCGTAATAGGTAGTATTATTTATAAATGGTGGAACAATAGGTGACGGTTTGTTGGAAAGGTTGGATAATAATGTTGAAAAGAAAGATGGAATAAAATGTAATACGATGTTGTATACAAATGGTTTATTGTAAACACACCACAGTACAATGTATATTTTGGTGACATAAGTGATGTAAAAATGTGAGGCGTGTGTCCTGCTAGGGTGTGAGCGTGTGTGAGGCGGCGGGTGGGTGTTCAGTACGGGTGGCGCGTGGGTAGTGAGTGCTGGCTGTGGGTCGGGGTCCTGCTAGGGTGTGAGGCGGCGGGTGTGTGGCGAGTGCGGGTGACAGCTGGTCAGTGATATTGTTGCGTAGGGGCAGGATGCGGCAGGTGTGTGTCGAGTGTGTGGGGTGGGTGAGAGGCGGCGGGTGTTTGTCGAGTGTGGCAGGTCTGTTTAGTGCGTGCGGCGGCTATGTGGCGCAGGGGATGTGAGCGGTGGGCGGGAGAAAGGCAGAGGCGGGAGGGCGGACGAAAGGCGTTGAAGGAGGGGAGGTGAGGTCGGAGGGGGTGGTGAGGGGGGGGGTGGTGGGGGATGGTGAGGGGAGGTGAAGGGGGGTGGAGGGGAGGTGAGGATGGGTGGTGAGGGGGGGGTGGTGGGGGATGGTGAGGGGAGGTGAAGGGGGGGCGGAGGGGAGGTGAAGGGGGGGCGGAGGGGAGGTGAAGGGGGGGGTGAGGGGAGGTGAAGGGGGGGTGACGGGAGGTGGAGGGGGTTGCCGGGAGGTGAAGTGAGGGGGGGGGGTGACAGGAGGTGAAGGGAGGGGGGGGTGACAGGAGGCGAAGGGGGGGGTGGTGACAGGAGGTGAAGGGAGGAAGGGAAGGGGGATGTGGAGGAGAGGAAGGGGGAAGAGGGAGGTGGGGGAGGAGGAGAAGGGGGGAGGGGGGAGGTGGGGGAAAGGGTGGAGGGGTGAAGGGGGAAAGGTGGGGGAGGAGGGAAAGGGGGGAAAGAGGGGGGAAGGGGGGAAAGAGGGGTGGAGGGGGGGAAGAGGGGAGAGGGGGGATGGGGAAAGGGGAGAGGGGGGATGGGGAAAGGGGAGGTGGAGGAGGGGAAGTGAGGAGGGTAAGGGGGGGAGGTGAGGAGGGTAAGGGGGGAGGTGAGGAGGGGAAGGGGGGAGGTGGAGGAGGGGAAGGGGGGGAGGTGGAGGAGGGGAAGGGGGGGGGAGGTGGAGGAGGGGAAGGGGGGGGGAGGTGGAGGAGGAGGGAAGGGGGGGGGAGGTGGGGGAGGTGGAGGAGGGGAAGGGGGGAGATGGAGGAGGGGAAGGGGGAGATGGAGGAGGGGAAGGGGGGAGATGGAGGAGGGGAAGTGGTGGAAGAGGGGGGAGGTGGTGGGAAGAGGGGGGAGGTGGTGGGAAGGGGGGGGGAGGTGGTGGTAAGGGGGGGGGTGGTGGGAAGGGGGGGGGGAGGTGGGAAGGGGGGGGAGGTGGTGGGAAGAGGGGGGAGGTGGTGGGAAGGTGGGAAGGGGGGGGAGGTTGTAAGGGGGAGTGAAGGGAAGGTGAAGGGGGGTGAAGGGGAGGTGAAGGAAGGGGGGTGAAGGGGAGGTGAAGGGGGGGGGGTGGAGGGGAGGTGAAGGGGGGGGGGGTGGAGGGGAGGTGGAGGGGAGGTTAAGGGGGGTGGAGGGGAGGTTAAGGGGGGGTGGAGGGGAGGTTAAGGGGGGGTGGAGGGGAGGTTAAGGGGGGGTGGAGGGGAGGTGAAGGGGGGGGAGGTGGAGGGGAGGGGAAGTGTAGTGAGGGGTGGGTGAGGGGAGGTGGAGGGGAGGTGGAGGAGGGGTGGGTGAGGGGAGGTGGAGGGGGGGTGGAGGGGATGTGGAAGGGAGGGGAAGTGTAGTGAGGGGGTGGGTGAGGGGAGGTGAAGGCCGCTCACTCACCCGTCCGGCAGCTCCCACGTGGATCTGAGGCGGGAGGCAGCGTGTTGTGGCCGCTCCCCCGCTGACTGTAGCGGCGCCGGGGGGGGGGGGGTGGAGGGGAAGTGATTGAGGGGAGGTGATCACTCCGCTCCCCCGCTGAGTGTAGCGGGCGCCGGGGGGGGTGGAGGGGAAGTGAGTGAGGGGAGGTGATCACTCCGCTCCCCCGCTGAGTGTAGCGGCGCCGGGGGGGGGGTGGAGGGGAAGTGAGTGAGGGGAGGTGATCACTCCGCTCCCCCGCTGAGTGTAGCGGTGCCGGGGGGGGGTGGAGGGGAAGTGAGTGAGGGGAGGTGATCACTCCGCTCCCCCACTGAGTGTAGCGGCGCCGGGGGGGGGTGGAGGGGAAGTAGTGAGGGGAGGTGATCACTCCGCTCCCCCGCTGACTGTAGCGGCGCCGGGGGGGGTGGAGGGGAAGTGAGTGGGGGGAGGTGAAGGGGGGTGAGGGGAGGTGAAGGCCGCTCACTCACCCGTCCGGCAGCTCCCACGTGGATCTGAGGCGGGAGGCAGCGTGTTGTGGCCGCTCCCCCGCTGTGTCCCTGGCGCGCACTCGCTCACTCTGCTCCCCCGCTGACTGTAGCGGCGCCGGGGGGGGGGGTGGAGGGGAAGTGAGTGAGGGAAGGTGAAGGGGGGTGAGGGGAGGTGAAGGCCGCTCACTCACCCGTCCGGCAGCTCCCTCACCCTTCCGGCAGCTCCCACGTGGAGGGGGGGGGGGTGAAAGCGCGGGAAACAGGGAGAGGCGGAGGAAGAGGCGGAGCCTCCGGGACCGGTGGGGAAGAGAGCGGGAGATGTGCTGCTAACACTGTGAGCCCCGCTAATGTATGTAAACCCCCCCCCCCCGTGTGTGTGTGTGACAGAGTGTGTGTGTGTGTGTGTGTGTGACAGAGTGTGTGTGTGTGTGTGTGTGTGTGTGTGTGTGTGTGTGTGTGTGTGTGTGTGTGTGTGTGTGTGTGTGTGTGTGTGTGTGTGTGTGTGTGTGTGTGTGTGTGTGTGTGTGTGTTTTTTTTTGGACCTTTGGCCCGTCACTCTGCCTCAGGCAAATGAGAGGTGTGGGGGGCGGGCCAAGGGGGTGGTGTGAGTGTGTGAGCCCAATGAGAGGTGTGCGGGGGCGGGCGGCCCAAGGGACCAATGAGATTGCCGCTAGGGACACCGGACATCCAGGCAGGCAGGCAAACATACAGTGCTTTCACTAATATAGTATAAGATGTATATATATATATATATATATATATATACATATAAATATGTTCAAGAAAGGACTGCGCTGTTGTCTTAGATGCCAGAAACCAATGTATTATATTAAAAATATAAAAATAGTAAAATAAATTTTACAATAGGTGAAATGGTGTACCAATAAAAATGATAATAATCATTCAATACCAATACAGCAAAATACTAAATATCTAACAAGCAAAGAAAAATAAAATAAAAAATGAATAAAAAAAATTGAATAAAAAAATACGTGGTGCTGTGAACCTTCCTTAGTCTGCTCAATGCAGATAGTCCTATGGAGTCCAAATAATTGTACCAATAATTGGGGAGTAAAATAGCACTGGTAGGAAAAGCAGGCAGCTTCTTTAAAAGGGCACAACGACCTCCCTCTCCACCTGCATAGAAAAAATAGAAGAAAAGAAGCGCCAAATCCTAGTGCATTACTGTGCAAACTTGATAAATTTAATGCCCAAAAATCTCAATAAAAATGAACTCACAAACATAGAACAATTAAAAGCATTTTATGAGATATACTCATGCTCCAAGGACCAGGAAAACGCTGCTTGACTGCTGTCTTGGCTCCGTCACACCTCTGGATCTGAATGCTGCCTTTGCTGTTCACCGATAGCAGGAACTGACGTTTTTGGCACTCCGCAGTGATCTCTCCCCGGGTATACACCGACAGATGCTTTTTTGTTCCCACCGGGGACGATGGATATCGCGGACCAGCGGATGACGTCACAAAGATGGCGGAGGATACCGGACCGATTGAATTCAAAGCAGTTCTGAAGCAGGCGTTTGTGAAGGTCCACTGCACACCTTTCCTACGCGTTTCATCAGATGGACTGACTTCTTCAGGGGTTGGGCTCTGGGTGTGTGGTGTAAAGTATATATACACACCCACGAGTCCAATTACGTAGATTAGTTAATAGGCAAAACAATGTGTGGGCATTTTGCATGATTGAATAGTCCCATAGGTTAGATGTTTGAACACCTGATAATAGGTATCCACAATTACATATATGCCAACACATAAAAAATGATAACACTAATAATAATAAATGTATTAAAACAAACTAACAGTTGATGTCCTGACTTGATTTAAATGACCAAAGAGTGTATCTAGAGATGTCAAATGCCCCATTGCATATAATTAAACAGAGACGATAAAAAATAATAATTTACACTTAATGAGTATGGCTTGAGGAGGGTAGATCTGATAATAACATATAATACTAGAGAGTTGATTGAATGTATATGGTATTTAGTTATATAATTATAATTAATACTAGCTAGCTGTGTCTAAATTTAGCTATTTGTGGATATAAAAAATCAATGTGTAGTTGAACAATGCCTAAAAATAGTATGATCTAATATTAGCAAATGGATTTCGTGACAGAAAATAGGTGATGATTATATTGACCCTACATACTAGTCTATTAACCCATTGTTTGGGAATTATATTATTTGTGGATGTTAGGAGATTCCTCTAATAATGGAGATCTAAGATTAAATTGACATACTGATCTCCCTATAAGACAGAAACAGCGTGGAAGAGAACAACATGAAATTAATGTTGAAAAAATTCAAACCAATTTATCAAACTGGATTTAGTCAAAAATATATTAAAATATATATATATATATATTTGGAAGTTTAGATTGGACATGTATCCTAGGTCACATGTATAACAAACCTAGCAAGCCTGCATGGTGCAGCCAATCTCCCAACACTCCTCAGTGTCTGTGGGGGGAAGAGGGGGGGAGAGGAGGGGAGGGGGGGGGGAAGGGGGAAGGGAGAAAGGAAGGACAGGGGGGGAGGGGGGGAAGGATGGGGCGGGGGTGGAAGGGATATGGTGTTGAGTGTTGTGAATGGTGGTGTCTAGTGAATGATTAATATAGAATTGATGTATAGTATCAATGATAAGTGCAAAAACAATGTGAACAAATATAAATAAATACAATTTGTATAATTGTGTATGTGACTACTAGTGATGTTTGACTTACAGAAAATCCCACTAAATTTGATGAACACTTATGAATGTAAGTGTACAAGTAATATGATAGTGTTAATACCACTAGTCTATGGTAGGTGATCATGAAGGGAACATGTCAAGCATGTTCAACCCAGACCTCCATGATCTCCAAACCCACAGGAGGTGGATACCAAGTGATGAAAGGAAAGAAAGAAGAAGAAGATCAAGAGTCCCAACGTGGGTAGATAGGGAATTTAGATAACTGTGCTGACATCGATACAATCATTTAGGCCTTCTGGACTAAGTGTACTCAATTCGTAGATCCAGTATGTCTCTCTAAGATTAAGAAGTTTGTGGCTATCTCCACTTAAAAGTGTAGAACTGATGGCCTCGATGCCCATGACTACTAAAGAAGATGGATCCTTATTGTGCTTTAGTTCGTAATGTCTGGACAAACTATGTGTTTTTAATCCATGTATTATATTACGTCGATGTTCCAAGAATCTTATACATAGGGCCCGTTTGGTTCTACCAATATACTGAAGCCCACAAGGGCACATTATTGCATAAACAATATGGGTTGAAAGACAGTTGATATGCCCTTTTATTTGATGTATAGATCCATTTGAATGGGATGTAATGGTCTCTGTTTTCTTTAAATGTTTGCACGTAAGACATCTTGAGCGATTGCACAGAAAATTGCCATTTTTTATATTATTACTTGATTGGCTAGTCTTATGAAATTTTTTCAGTCTACTCGGTGCCACAATTGATTTGATATTTCTTGCCTTCTGAAATACCACCGGTATTTTTGGTGGCAAATGTTTCCCTATGATGGGATCACTAAGCAGAATTTCCCAGTGTTTGTTTAATACATTTCTAATTTTCTTTGAGGCACAGTTAAATTGCGTGATAAACTGAGGAATGCAAGTCTGATTTTTATCCATAGTACGCATCTTATTGTTTCTAGACAATATGTTAGCCTTTGACTGATCTAACAGTTTTATTCTATCTAATTGACCCACTTGTTTGAAGGTTTCCATGACAGTGTATTTATTGTAGCCCTTGTCTATAAATTTCTTTGCTAGAGCGTCCCCCTGGGCCAAGTAATCAGAATCTGTCTGTGTGTGTGTGTGTGTCACTGTGTGTGTGTGTGTGTCACTGTCTCTGTGTGTGTGTGTGTCAATGTCACTGTGTGTGTGTGTCAATGTCGCTGTGTGTGACGGGCACTGTCACTGTGTGTGACTGGCACTGTCTGCGTGTGTGTGTGTGTCACTGTCTCTGTGTGTGTGTGGCACTGTCTCTGTGTGTGTGTGTGTCAATGTCACTGTGTGTGTGTGTCAATGTCGCTGTGTGTGACTGGCACTGTCACTGTGTGTGACTGGCACTGTCACTGTGTGTGACTGGCACTGTCTGCGTGTGTGTGTGTGTCACTGTCTCTGTGTGTGTGTGTCTCATGGTCTCTGTGTGTCTCACGGTCTCTGTGTGTCTCACGGTCTCTGTGTGTCTCACGGTCTCTGTGTGTCTCACTGTCTCTCTCTGTGTGTGTGTGTCTCTGTGTGTGTGTCACTGTCTGTGTCACGGTCACTGTGTTTGTGTGTCACTGTCTGTGTGTGGCAGCAGCCGCCTGAGGTGATTAAGGACCTGAGTATCACCAGGGCGGCGCGGGTAAGCAGCACTCCGGGGGGGAGAGGGTATAAGAGGAGTGGGGGATTGGGGGGGAAGGGGGTATAAGAGGCTCGGGGGATAGAAGAACGAGTCTGCGGTGGGAGAGACACCTCACTACCGCCTCTCCTCCTCCCCACACCGGGCAGCAGTTGTGGAGGGTACTTGCTCCGATCCCCCTCTGCTCCGCCCCCCCGTGCACTTACACGGCCCTCCTCCCCACACCGGGTAGCAGTTGCAGAGGAGGGCACCTGCTCCGATCCCCCCTGCTCAGATTCCCCCCCCTTGCACACTTACACGGTCCTCCTTCTCCCCACATGAGCAGCAGTTGCGGAGGGCTCCTGCTCCGATCCCCCCCCAATCAGATTTCCCTCCCCCTGTGTGTGTCTGAGAGAGAGTGTGTGTCTGAGAGAGAGTGTGTATGTGTGTCTGAGAGAGTGTGCGTGTGTGTCTGAGAGAGAGTGTGTGTGTGTCTGAGAGTGTGTGTGTGTGTGTCAGAGAGTGTGTGTGTGTCTGAGAGAGAGTGTGTGTGTGTGTCTGAGAGAGTGTGTGTGTGTCTGAGAGAGTGTGTGTGTGTGTGTCTGAGAGAGTGTGTGTGTATCAGAGGGTGTGTGAGTGTGTGTGTGAGAGTGTGTGTGAGTGAGTGTGTCTGAGAGAGAGAGTGTGTCTGAGAGAGTGTGTCTGAGAGAGAGAGTGTCTGAGAGAGCGAGAGTGTGTCTGAGAGAGAGAGAGTGTGTCTGAGAGAGAGTGTGTCTGAGAGAGAGAGAGAGTCTGTCTGAGAGAGAGAGTGTGTCTGAGAGAGACAGTGTGTCTGAGAGAGAGAGTGTGTCTGAGAGAGAGAGTGTGTCTGAGAGAGAGAGAGAGAGAGAGTGGGTCTGAGAGTGAGAGTGGGTCTGAGAGTCTGAGAGAGAGAGTGGGTCTGAGAGTCTGAGAGAGAGAGTGGGTCTGAGAGTCAGAGAGAGAGAGTGGGTCTGAGAGTCAGAGAGATAGTGGGTCTGAGAGTCAGAGAGAGAGAGTGGGTCTGAGAGTCAGAGAGAGAGTGGGTCTGAGAGAGAGAGAGTCTGAGAGAGAGAGAGAGTCTGAGAGAGAGAGTGGGTCTGAGAGTCTGAGAGAGAGTGGGTCTGAGAGAGAGAGCGTCTGAGAGAGAGTGTCTGAGAGAGAGAGTGGGTCTGAGAGAGAGAGTGGGTCTGAGAGTCTGAGAGAGAGTGGGTCTGAGAGAGTCTGAGAGAGTGAGTCTGAGAGAAAGAGTGAGTCAGAGAGAGAGTGAGTCTGAGAGAGAGAGAGAGAGTGGGTCTGAGAGTCTGAGAGAGAGTGGGTCTGAGAGAGAGAGTGGGTCTGAGAGTCTGAGAGAGAGTGGGTCTGAGAGTCTGAGAGAGAGAGTGGGTCTGAGAGTCTGAGAGAGAGAGAGAGAGTGGGTCTGAGAGTCTGAGAGAGAGAGTGGGTCTGAGAGAGAGAGAGAGTCTGAGAGAGAGAGAGAGAGAGAGTGGGTCTGAGAGTCTGAGAGAGTCAGAGAGAGAGGGTGGGTCTGAGAGTCTGAGAGAGAGAGTGGGTCTGAGAGAGAGTGGGTCTGAGAGAGAGAGAGAGTGGGTCTGAGAGTGAGAGTGGGTCTGAGAGAGAGTGGGTCTGAGAGTCTGAGAGAGAGAGTGGGTCTGAGAGAGAGTGGGTCTGAGAGTCTGAGAGAGAGAGTGGGTCTGAGAATCTGAGAGAGAGTGGTCTGAGAGTCTGAGAGAGAGTGGGTCTGAGAGAGAGAGAGAGTGGGTCTGAGAGAGAGACAGTGGGTCTGAGAGTCTGATTTCCCTCCCCCCCTGCCCGATTTCTGTGTGTGTGCGTGTGTGTGCGTGCGTGTGCATGTGCGTGCGCACAGACACCAACCCGCAGTCAGTCATAGTCACCCACCACCCAAGAGTCAGTCAGTCACCCAAAGAGAAGCAGTTCCAGCCATCACATTAGTGGTGAGTTCATTAAATGTTTGACCAAATATAGCAGGCTAATTTTTAAGTTGATAATTTTTGGATGGCCCTCGAATGATTTTATAAATATCAAAATGGCCCTTGGCAGAGAAAAGGTTCCCCACCCCTGTGCTAGAGGGTCTCCCTCCCCAATTTTTTATAAACTTAAAATATAATATGGCAACACTCAGGGCCAGGTGCTGCCTACATGCCCAGGCCCTGATTGGTGGGTAGAACTGCAACATAACATTTGCAACATAACAAGGATACAGGGAAAGGTCACAGACCAAGATGCAACAATTCTCCTGCAAACATATTAACCCCTGATTCCTGAGGTGCTGGAACATAGCAAAGACATAGACATACACACATTACATATAATACAATACGAATGTATTACTGACAGGTAGGGGTAATGGCAGACTTAACCTTTATTAACAGCAGCCATTTTTACCCCTACATGTCCTTACAGATGAATGCATTAAAAATTGTTTGCGACTAGTTGCATTTATATTTGATGCCATGAAAACCTCGTCGGGCAGTTTTGCCGCATTTCTGGGGCGCAAAGGTGGGCTTGCGTGTAGTTTACTATTACACACTCTTCGAAACGCGTCAGAAGTTCCATTTTTTAAAACCTTTTTAAGGTAAAACTTTTTTTTTTGCCATTTTTGATACACTTGCCTCCAGTTCTCGGAATTGTTGCGTTCCTCTCTCCCTTTTTTATTTGTTCGTTACTATTACATATTATTTGCATAAAATAAGAAATAAGTGCGTTACTGAGAACCTCCAAACTCCGCTACTCATTCCAGCCTCCTGGCACCATTATTGTCTATGGGGGAGAAAAAAAGGTAAGGCACAACGCATCAAATATAGTTGTATTTATTTCTACACACACTAGGCTATGTTTGATTGTCCCTTAACCTACAAATATAACACTTTATTAGATGAACTTTTTGGTTTGACATGAAGCCATCAGTCCCTCCGTTTCTTTATTTAGCAGGAGGTTCCGAGTTTCAACCAATGGGCAAAGGAGACCGTTCCTCTGCTTAACTCAATAGGTTCCATGTACTAAGAAGTCTGTCTGCGTTGACGCATTTGTGTCTAAAAAGTGTGCAGTGTTTTAAACAAAATGTATTGAATAACAGTAATTATAATGTGTTTTAAGTCTCGTTATTTGTCTCACAACACATACCACTGCGCTATTATTCTTCGCCATAAAACAAGACTGGTGCCACCTTTATTATTTAGAGTTCCGAGGGTCCCACGGCTTCCGAGTGCCACCAGCCAGACCTCCGGAACGTCCCGATCATGTGACCACCCCAGGAGCGATCACATGATGGGACGAGGCCCCGGTTGTCAGAAATGGAAGTGCCTGTGACGTACCTGGCAATTTATAGGGGGTCTCTGTGAGGGTCAAGGTGACAGAGAAAGCCAACGCAGAAAACCGTCCAGAAAACGAACGCAAAATCGCACATTTCTTAATGCATATACAGTGCCTGTGCCAATTTGCAAATGCAATTCTGCCCTCAGCTCCTCCCACTTTTCCCATAAATCCCTTGTCTTGTCACAGAGCAATGTAAACATACATCAATACATGGAGGTCAGGGCTTTCCAACTGGCGGCCTACCAATGCCTGCAAAACGTTGAAATATTGTAATTGTCAAGTCTTTAAATGTATCTAAAATGGCATTACTGTACATTAAACTTGTGTCCCTCCTACTTCTAAATGTCTTCTGATCTGGCCCCTTGGGGAACTGGTTGAAGAGTCCTGTAAGTATTTTCAGCGTGACTTACAACAGTGAATAACTTTAGGGTTGGATACTGTACATAGACCCCAATAGAAGAAATAGGTCGAATAAATGAGGACGGTAAGCTAATAGATAAATGAGATCTAAACCGGGTACATGTCTGCTAAATACGCACAGGCATACAGTAGTTGAGGGATATAGTTACAGTTACACGGTTACATAGTTACTTAGATATATAGTTACATAGTTATATGGTTACATAGTTATATGGTTACATAGTTATATGTTATAGTTACATGGTTACATAGCAGACGAGGTTGGAAAAAGACATATGTCCATCAAGTTCAACCTGTGCTAAATGTAGACGACAGATACTTTATCCTATATTTGTATTTACAGTAAAATATAGTATAATAAGAATATACCATTTTTCTCAGCCAGGGTGCTGTACGTCCCCCTCGGGTTCCTGTAACCTGGCTTGCCCCTTTGGGAAAACACAATGCGGGGATTTTTGTTTGCAAAGGATTTTGCCTGCCATTGAAAATATTCGAAAACTAGAAATGTACCATTTCAATTTGCACACGGACACTGCCATTATGATAACACTAATTGCAAACGCAACACTAAAGGTGAAATGTAGCAGGCGTTTTGATTTTAGTTTCTAATACGTTTTATAGAAAGAACATTGCCAGCTGTATTTTTCACCCCCGAAATCTCTGCTTCTCGAACAAAAAACTGTTCTGGGAAAATAAGAGTGAGCTTAAATCCAGGCTCTTTATTTGCCATAAACTTTATACTAGTAGAAGGGGAGGGAGGTTTGTAATGCTAAATAAAAGATGATTTTCAGAATAGGTTATAATAAAACTCACTGATAAAAATGATGTCCCAGCTAGGACCAAAGTGAACTAATGCAATACCATGTTTAATGGTCCACATCTCGGTGATTGACACCTCTGCAGTATATGGAATTTCACGTTTCTTTTGGCAGGAGGAAAGGAGCAAAGCATTGGTTTAATTCATGGATTAGTCTCCCTTCTGAGGTGGTGGGGCAGGGGTGGCCAACTCCAGTCCTCAAAGGCCACCAACAGGTTCAAAGATATCCCTGCTTCAGCACAGGTGGCTCAATCAGTGGCTCAGTCGAAGACCTGTGCTGAAGCTGGGACTCATTGAGCCACCTGTGCTGAATCAGGGACCGATTGAGCCACCTGTGCTGAAGCAGGGATACCCTTAAAACCAGACCTGCTGGTGGACTGGAGTTGGCCATCCCCACTCTACCGCCATCCATGTACACAGCGCGTCACCGCAGTAATACATACAGTATGACATAATAATATAACACACAACGGGAAGAAGCGCTTCAGACATAAAAGTAACATTAGGAAAAGGAGTCCCTGCCCCGAAGAGCTCACAATCTAAGGGATAAGCAGGGAGGACTTAGAGAGTAGGAGGGATCCACCGTTTTATGCTGAACCTCCTCTTCCACCAGCACCCCCCCCCCCTCCCCGGTTATTCCCATTACCCTCCTCAGGAAGTAATTTTCATTGTATCTTAGACAATCAGTGATTATTAAGAGAATGACAGTGTTCTGTGAAACTCACTCTTTCACAAGGAGATGGAGAAAATCATTTTACTCGACTGGGGACAAAAACCCAACAGCTTTATCTTGAGTGCTGCAGTATAAGAGGTCAGAATCACTGCGGAACCCATAAAAGGATTCCTTCAGCATCATCAGAAAAAAGGATGGGTATCTCTTCTTCTTCTTCTTCTTCTTCATCGGGTACCACAGATTGCACCTAGGAATGAAGTTTCTTAGACTGGCTTGGTCACCATGGTTACCTTTGCCCGTGCAAGCCAATGGAAACGCAAAAGGGGGGAGGGAGGGGGGTCGGATGGCGAGAGGGAGGAGAGACAATCTGCTACTGTAACCAACCTCGGATTACAGGAAGAAAAAAAATATGGGGTCTGTGCTGGCACGGTGCCAGCGCCTCTGCAGCGGGGACATCTGCCTGCCCCAGTGTCCATGCGCGTTGGTGCTACGGAGAATGAAACACCCCCCTCCCCCCCCCGAGCACACATCCAGGGCACGAATCTATTAATCAAAACACCAAGTCGCCCTTTTTTTTTTTTTTTTTTTTTTTAAATCTTTACTCGGTTTGGATTTTTGTGTTCCCTTTTCGGGTCAGTTATTGTCACCGTTCGCAATGAATGGACAGAGATAGACGTACAAAGAATCTGCTTTTTTTTTTAATTACAGGTTCGTATTTTCCCCTCCTCCCTCGTCGTCTTCTT
The DNA here is from genome assembly GCF_040206685.1 of Ascaphus truei. Lineage (NCBI taxonomy): Eukaryota > Metazoa > Chordata > Amphibia > Anura > Ascaphidae > Ascaphus > Ascaphus truei. Next base: position 36,595,877 of record NC_134489.1, read on the forward strand.
TGGCATTCTCCCCATTTCTGGCATGGCCAGCCCTCGCGAGGACAGTAGCGACTGGTTTCACGAATTTGCATCACAAAAACACAGCCCCTGTGAACTTGAACGACCTTGTGACCTGCACAATTTGACTAGTGAATAGCTTCAGTGAGGGACACACTGCCATGTCAGTCTGATTAGCGCGTGAATAAATTCTCAATCCTTCCAGCCAGTGGCACAGACTAGGATTCTTTCAGACCCGTCCTCCATCCCGTTGCTGTCTCGCACCCTCTTCCCAATGCCCCTGGGTTCTACATGTCTTTTTCTTTCACACCTGCATATTTTTCCTAACCTTGGAGGGAAATGGGGGGGGGGGAAACCCCGTCATTGCTTATCTCTGCAAAACAAACCCGGGGGCCGCCGGAGACACAATCTTCGATTCATTCTGACCTGCTCTTTTCTTGATCCACTTTTCCTCCTTTTGTCTGTTAATTAGGACCCCCCAAAAATAATCCATCCATTTCATTATTCATCGCTAATTTTCTGTTCACTCTTAAAATCACCTCTCGTGAGCAGTTCAGGTTCTTTCTTTGTAATCAGATTGTTGTGCTAAGTTAATTCTGAAAAGACTCATCTGGCTGGTTTAGTATCCTGAGCTTAGCAGGGATTTCTCACAGTTGAGAGGGGCATTCATTATAAGGTAGTTTTTTTTCTCTCACAACAAGTAGAACAGGAGATCTTTTGTCCAAAGAGCTTACAATCTATGGGAAAGAAAACATGTTTTTATTATTATTGGTGCTGTTTAGACAAACGCACTTAAAGTGCAATCTCCGACATATAATATGCATTTTACATCGGCCACTTTTAGGATGGTGACCTCCGTGCATTACCGGTGTCCCAATACAGATCCAGATTTTAGCAGGAACAAACACATCGCAGTATTTATTTGGCAATATTGAAGTCTAGGGGGTAACCCGTGTGTGTAATCATTGAAGCGTGCGAATGGGTGATCCTGACTTTGAAGGTGGTGAACACATTTACCTTTATAGAGTAGGTGAAGTGTGTAAGAGTGATGATCCTGACTTTTAAGAGAGTGATCCAGTTAAAGATGTTGGGCTATGTGATGTATATAAGAGGGTGATCCAGGTGACGTTTTTGGGTTTGTGATGTACTGTATATGAGAGTGATCCAGTTGAGGTTTATGGGCTATGTGATGTATATGAAGGTGATCCAGTTGACGTTTTTGTGTTTGTGATGTACTGTATATAAGAGAGTGATCCAGTTGAGGTCTCTGGGCTGTGTGATGTATATAAGAGGGTGATCCAGTTGAGGTCTATGGGCTGTGTGATATATATACTGTAGTAGGGTGATCCAGTTGACGTTTTTCGGTGATCCTGACTTAACAAGGTGATCCCATGGAAGCAGCAGATGTATGGGTGTATTTGCGTATTTAGCCATGCATGGCATCCTCACCAGCACAGCACACGTTAAGGGCTGATTGACTGAGTGTTGTAGACGCACTAACGCCTCTGCAAGTCTGTGGTTCCAGGATAAAGGGCCGTGAGCCTCTCGGACGCTTTTTTCCTTTCTTTATTGCGTACAATGTTGGAAATAAGAATCTCTCAGATCAACCTATGTGTTTCCATAACAACCGAAGTCAGCACGGCTCATATGAAAGATGGCACTGGCGTGTGTGGCTGTGCCTGATAGCATGGTTTACCATGGCCATCCCCTTTAAAGGGGCAGCTTCAAGGAACAGTAGAACAAAATGTACACAGGGCATCTGTGAAAGATTCCATCACCCTTAACCCCTTGGGTGCCCCAAGACGCCTGGGACTGTGGGGGACCCATGATGTCGCAGCTACAGTATGTCATGCCCGCAGAGGGCTTATTTATCATCTTAGATCGCGTCCCAGGACACGGCCTGAAGTGAATTGGAAGAGGACGCCGTCTCTTCCGTGTTGAAGGCCGCCGCGGTCCTGTGACACGGTGGGGCCGCTGCCTATCCGTCACTCAAAGGGTTAACGCAACCATTTCGCTTTTGGGTCATGTTATAATATGCATTGGAAACGGGTGGCCATGTCCAGTCCTCGAGGGCCATCAACAGGTCAGCTTTTCAGGATATCCCGGCTTCAGCACAGGTGGCTCAATCAGTGGCTCGATTGAGCCACCTGTGCTGAAGCAGGGATATCCTGAAAAGCTGACCTGTTGGAATCCCTTAAGGAAAGAATATGTTTCACTTTTTTCTAGGTCTGCTGAATTCACATCAGCAACGTCTGTTTATCTGTTTGACGGATGATGGCTTCAGTTATGCAAACAAAGAACAAAACAAAGACAGCAATTCACCTTTAGTTTTGAGGAGTGACAAAGAGTCTTATCACCAAAAGTAAGGGTGGACACTTTCACTCATGTTTTTTGGTTCTACAATGTTCTGGGGTTTTCTTCTGGATTTGACAAAACTCAATTTGTTTGGTTTGAACCAAATGATGGGAATAACTCAAAACAGGCAGGAACATGCTAAAATCCTAATAAACTGTGGGGAAACGTTTAAAATAAGTATAAAAGCATAAAATTTAGGAAAACAATATAATGGACAAATTTCAATGAAAACTATACGATGAGAAACACGAGAAGTTTTTAACACCACTTCAGAGATCGGCACTTGGGCTGGTTTCCCCGTTTGGGGCTTTAAATAATTTGGGGGTTTTGGTTCTAAAAATATTGAGGGTTGGGATTTTGGTTTTGGAAAGTAAGGTTTTGATTTCACACACTCGCACATAGTTTTGCCCACCAGACATTAGATAAAGATTGTAAAACCCATCCAACGATTCTGTCCACCAAGTGGAAGTGTTATAAGTTACACGCCACTGAATAACGTGGAATATTGCTATGACAGGGTGTTCACTGATTGGCAGCACCAAGTCTTGGCCAGTCCGTATCAACTGATATTTCTCTTACGTATGGGTATTCTCTATTTGCAAAGGGCCATCCATGTACGCAGTGCTTTAAAGCAGTAACACACACACAACATAATAATAGGAATAAGCACTAAAGACATCGAAGTAAAACAGTAGGAACAGGAGTCCCTGCCCTGAAGAGCTTACAATCTAATCGGATGCTGCTTCTGATCAGCACAACCTTAAAAAAAAAAAAATCAATTCACAGCCGACCCCCTCCAAAAAAAATGCAGAATATTCTTCTTTATTCATACATGCCAAGACAAACACAGACCCCATTCACAAACAGTTTTCACGACCCAAAGCTGCCAATGTCACACAAAGAGGGGGGAAAAAAACCTCCCAGATGCAGCTCCAGGCTCCCCAGCATGCGAGGGGTTAAGGGAACCGTAGGAATTATCCCAAGCTTCTCACTGTGAGATCCTTTAATTATGAACATAAGACGCAAATTATAGGGGAGGGGAGGTTTTTAGAATTGCTATGGCAACTTCAGGGCTCCAGTAGGGATTCCCCATGAGAAGGGAGCGACCTTATGCTCTTCTTTAGCATCCCAGACTGGCCTCATTTGCATGTATGTCCCTGGAATAACATACCCCATTATCTGGGCTGGTGTGCTAAGATTCCCATGTATTTATCAGGCTGTTCTTATCTGCGCCTTGTTCGGAGTTCCGCGCGATCCTTCCCTAATCAGCGTCTTCCAGCCTTGGGAAAAAGGATGGGAAATCCTTTTGGATCTGAATTTCACACTGAGGACAGAATTGCTCTGATCCACCCCCCCCCCCCCCCCACCCCACCCCCCTGTCGGGCCTGCTACAAAGGGGTTAATAATAACAAGTGTCGTTGAAAGCCCTCAGCAATATGATCCATTCTCTGGCATTTATTGGTTGCTTTACATATTAGGAGAATTATGTCTTTTTTTTTTCAGGTGTAGGCCCCAAATCCCAGCTGCCAGAAAGCCAACTAACAAAAACAGCAGAAGATACGATGCGGACGCCGGTTTCAGTTAACGCTGTTTGGCACTTGTACCTGACGGAGAAAGAATGCGGCATAAATTCCAACATCGCAATGATCTGCAATATGAAGCCAATTTTTAGGGGGGAAAAACCCACAGTGGCGGCCATCTTTATTCCCCCCCCTCCTCCCCCCGAGAATATGTGTTTACAATAATATTACTACAGAAAAGACAAGACAGCTATTATATAATTGGAGAGCAATAAGGTTTTTTTTCTCCTGGGAATCCTTTCTTTTATGAGAAACCAGAAAAATGGAGAGGCTAAGTGTTTAGACATACTCAGCACTAGTTTATATGGCAGAGGGGTGCTGACCAGCTTTAATCGCTTTAGTGAGAGAGGGGCCTGTATGGTTTCTGATTGGGGTAAAGGATTAGGTTTCATTGCTAAACAGGTATGCTTAAGCATGCCGCCTGAACTAATGGAGTCTGCTTAGGAGCAGATATATAGTGCATTAGTACAGGGGTGGGCAACTCCAGTCCTTAAGGGCCACCACCAGGTCAGGTTAAGGATATCAGCACAGGTGGCTCAATAAGTAGCTCAGTCTTCAACTGAGGCACCTGTGCTGAAGCAGGGATATCCTTAAAAAGTGACCTGTTGATGGCCCGTGAGGGCTGGAGTTGGCCACTTTTGCATTAGAACATCATATTATGAGCCACAATATTAAAGAGCCAGCATGGGTATCCGTCCCCATGCCTTTGGTTTACTTATTTTGTGAGGGGTGGCTGTTTGTGAATGACACAGCACAATAGGAAATATTACACAGAGGATGGCAGGAAATCATTGTTTCAATTCAACCTCAAATAGCCACTGACCATACAGCCAAGGGTCAAAATAACTCCATTTAGCAGTAATTTCCATACAAAAACAGTTCTAGAAGAAAAAAAAGGTGTTATTTTACCGGAGAGAGCTCATGATAGCTGGGGACCTTTATGTAAAGAAGAAGAAAAAACGTCTGGATTGCACTAAAGCAAGTCCTTGGTCATATTTGTCGAAGGCACTTTTGTCCTCTACAAAGAAGGGATGTAAATTTGCATTGAAATCGTCCCGACGTATTTTCCTAAGTCCTCTGTGAATGGAACCCTTAATGTTTACTTACCCATAATTACTGATTCTTTTATATAATTTTGGTTTATTGTCATGGAAACTCTGCAACAATTTCCTACTCATGTTAATTGTATAGCTCAAAGGCTTAATCACAAGCTTTTCACATTGGGCTGTGCTTTCTGCCTACCGAGAGTGGATGGATAGCAGCACAGAAATCTGTGTCATGCTCAGATCCAGAAGCGAGGGCAGTGTTACTGCCTGCTTGCCAGCGTGCTCATTGCATGTCTAGGGTACCTAAGTAAGGACCTCTATCTGAATAATAATAATAACTTTATTTCATACAGGGCTTTTGCTCCTAATGGGACTCAGCGCGTCACAATTACAGCACAGCGCACAGTACGCAGCACATAGGAATGTTACAGACAGTCCCTGCGCAGATGAGCTTACACTCTATGTTCTAGGTGCCTGGGGCACAGGGAGATAAAGATATACATACATATACTCTGGAAATAATGTATCCCCTTGAATACAGTACACCAGGGGTGGCCAACTCCAGTCCTCAAGGTGCACCAACAGGTCAGGTTTTCCAAATATCCCGACTTCAGCACAGGTGGCTCAATCAGTTGCTCAGTCAAAGACTGAGCCTCTGATTGAGCCACCTGTGCTGAAGCAGGGATATGCTGAAAACCTCACCTGTTGGTGGACCTTGAGGACTGGAGTTGACCACCCTGGTGTATTATATTCAAGGGATATCCTGCCACTGATTGAGCCCCTGTGCTGAAGCTGGGATATCCTGAAACCCTGACCTGTTGGGGGGGGGGGATAGTTCGAGGGTGGTCTTGGGGACTTTAGTTCAGAATCCCTGCTTCTTCTTCAGTGCTGGAGGAGTTTTAACCACAAACTGTTAAAAAACTCTTGTGTTCAAAGTGTAAAAAAAATATATATCACCAATAATCCAATATCTGAGCCAGAAAGATCTGACTGGGGAGGGCTCTGAAATGACTCAGGCGCTCGGCTCTAAATAAAACAGTCTAGCTGTCAGTCTGGGCGAGTCTTTGAAAAGATGGATTGTTTAAGGACAAAAACAAATACAAGCCCAAAAAATAGACCACTGCAAATGAGATGTAAGGAACCAGTGGGGAAGGGAGGGGTGGGGGAGAGGAATAGGGGGGGGGGCGAGAGCAGGGGTACAGACACAAGTCTGAGTTAAAATTCCGACAGAGAACTTGGACTTCCACGATAGTCTAGACTACTATTCAGCAGCCAGGCCCTCTTTGCCCCGTACCCACTATTGTCCTGAGAAAAAGAGTGTCGCCTGAGGAGAAGAAAAGGGGGAAAGGCAGATTAACAAGTGCGCGTATTTAAATAAAAGGATATGCGAGCCGATAGGTGGATCCTGTCACATCGCCGTGTCATTTCCAAGCAAATGCTATTTTGATGACTATTTGTGACATGCTAGTAATTTTGTTCGGCTATTTATTTGTTATATTATTCATCAAATGTCAAACTTTACTATGCAGTGCCATTTGAAACATTCATTTGGTGAGGGAGACAACACATATTACATTGTATCACAATGGATGTTACAGTATGTGTGAATCTATCTGTCTATCTGTCTATCTGTCTATCTGTCCATCTATCCATCTATCCATCTATCCATCTATCCATCTATCCATCTATCCATCCATCTATCTATCTATCTATCTATCTATCTATCTATCTATCTATCTATCTATCTATCTATCTATCTATCTATCTATCTGTGTGTGCATGTACAGATGGATAGCACCGTGTGTAAAAAATATATATATATTCACACACATTGCTATCCATTTACACATACGTGTTTTTATATATATATATATATATATATAAATAATAATAATATCTCTCTCTCTCTCCCCCCAACGGAATACGCTCTGGAAGTAGCGTTGGATAGTGAATCCGTTGTAAAGTGAGTCCCATGTTAATCAGTGGCGGTGAGCGTTAGATAACGCATTCAGGCGTCGGATAATGCATTCCGGCATTGAAAAATGGCCATAGGTTTGCATTGTAAAGTGTTGGATATGCCATTCGTTGTAAAGTGAAATGTTGGATAGCGAGGACTACTTGTATATATTACCACGTGTGTGTAAATGGATAGCAATGTGTGTGAATATATATATATAACTATATAATAGAATAATACAGGAACAGCGAATTCCTGTGCTGAAGCTTTCTTACAATCTAGTACATGAATCACAGAGATAAAGTGAAGCCTAAATTAGGAGCTCGATCTAGGACTTAAACCAAACTCTCCCACTTTAAAGGCCAGCAGAAAATGAGCTGTGCATGTGAGAGAGAGAATATGGGCCTTAATCTATACCCACAGAAGCAGCCGTTTGCAGCCAAAAATATACATTGACTTCAATATGGATTTTGGACCGAAAACGTGCCGAATTGGCTTTGGCAGATATAGAATGACCCCCTGTGTGTGCGTTCATATTGCTCTTGAGATCTCACCTCAGGTAACCTCACAAGTGGTATATATACTATATATATGTGTGTGTTTGTGTGATGGGTATATATATATATACACGCTTACAATGCTTTTCAGAAGTCAGTGATGCAGTAAAGAAGCACTGAATGGGTTAACGGCAGCCTCATCATTCATAATTAAAGCGGACACCCCGAACTCTTGAAAACAAAATCTTTATTCCTCCCCTGCCAATTAAGCACCCTCTCACGGGTTGTCATTTCTCTCTGTGTCTGTCTCCGCTGACACTCCCTAACATGTCACAGTTTTCCTGAGCGACATTACACGGCGATAGGAGGGACGCCCGCGTGGGGGTCCTGCAGGAGGTCATTTGTCACAGGACAAGGAGGGACACTTGTTCCTTCTCTATCGTATGTTCTGGTGATTATTACAATGTGTGCTTGGGGGGGGCGAATGGGAGTGGAGATGTATGATTGAAACCACTTGCAGGAAAGGCGAAGGGATTGTGAGAGATCACCTTTGCAGGCTTCACTTTCCCAACATAAACACACTTACACAGCCGCACTTTGAAAGTTCATTAGCAGCTCTGCATAAAAATAATCACTTTCACAAAAGTCACCAACTTCTGGACTATATGTAACTGTTGGAAACAAAGGGGTAATGCTGAACCTTTTTTTGGTTAAGGATCCCTATAATTATATTGGAACATTCTGTGGATCCACAACCTTCTAATAGCGCGTCTGAGATGCATTGTAAGGAACCCCAACCCTCTCTAATAGCGCGTCTGAGATGCATTGTAAGGAACCCCAACCCTCTCTAATAATGCGCCTGAGATTAGATGCATTGTAAGGTACCCCAACTCTCTCTAATAGCGCGTCTGAGATCAGATGCATTGTAAGGTACCCCAACTCTCTCTAATAGTGCGCCTGAAACCAGATGCATTGTAAGGAACCACAACCCTCTCTAATAGCGCGTCTGAGATCAGATACATTGTAAGGAACCCCAACCCTCTCTAATAGCGCGTCTGAGATCAGATGCATTGTAAGGAACTCCAACCCTCTCTCATAGCGTGTCTAAGATCAGATGCAATGTAAGGAACCCCAACCCTCTCTAATAGCGCGTCTGAGATCAGATGCATTATAAATTCTTCTGTATTTGGTACCATTTTTAAATGACCTGAAAATTGCAGGGACCCCTTTACGGATGACCAGGGAAACCCTGTCGAAAAACACTGATAAATATTAGTCAGATGCTAAAGCAGTGGGCTCACATGGTCCTCATTTACCAGGCAAATGTACAGCAGTATTAAATTATATACTGTACATTTCTACCAGCAGAATCACTTATTTCCCTATAATTAACATGCCAATGACTACACAAGCAAGTAGGTGAGTGGGTGGGTGGGTGCATGGCTAATGTTTTCTGATGTAGAGGTGAAGTCCAGCAGAAGAATGGAACTGCTTTTAATTTTGCCAGTTCTGGTACCCAAGTAATTAACCCATTCGCTACCCGACTTGTCTGTCAATTAAGCCCAGGTTATTGACTTTACAGTGTTATAATGATCCAGTCCTGGTCTCATATTCCAATTTGCTGGTCTGCTAACAACTTCGGTATAATGGTAAAATATCAAAAGAGAGTCCAACCTGAAATATATATATATATAGCATATAAAAATATTACTTGTGAGCATATTCACATGTCTTAGACAGGTCTGCAACCCGGCTTTTCGCCATTATCACCCATCATACAGTGCTTCCACTGCAGCAATGGATTCTGGGAAATGACATGCAAATGAGCAAAATGAGCACACAGTGCCACCTTTTATATACATACACATATATACACATGCATGTCACTTTTATTCATGACTTGTTTGGTTTTGGTTTTGAACTTCTACCAAATCACAAAATATGCAGGAAAATGCTTAAAAAAAAAAAAAGCATAGTTAAAAGTGCTTCAAATAAATACAAAAATGATAAAAACTGTTTGAATACACGTTGGTGTTTATCTTTAAGTAAAAGGAGATCCAGAAGCGGAGAAAAAAAGCGGAGCTCTGCGTTCCAAAACACGGGCTAAGCAAATCTAATGTTAAAAAATAACTTTTATTGGAAGGTTGACAACATGGAGGTATGCAGGTTCGTACTGACGCGTTTCGCGCTATTACAGCGCTTTGTCAAAGACTTCGTTTTTATGGATGAAGATTAATTTACAAAAGCTCTAGGTTGACCTGCCTGTTATCAATAGGAACTGTTGAATCACAGGTGTTTACAGACAGCTGTTGATTCTTCTAAGCTCAAGACACAGGCAGTTCATATATGTCCCATCAATGAGCTCTTCAAGCAAGTTCATCTACATACTCCCTGGTGTTAAAAGTATCTGTCCTCCAACGACAAGACTTTAAGAGAAAGAAAAGGCTGTTATAAGCAGTAATTCGTAACTCTGATGCGCTGGGTTTTGAGACAAGTGTTTGCTTTATCTTTATGTATGTTCAGGTGGTCCTCACTATCCGACGGTCCGTTATCCGTTGAACGGATTACCCGACGCCAGATAATGCATCCCGCTGAACGCATTATCGCATTATCCGACGTCGGAACGGATTATCCAATGCTCACCGCCGCGGATTAACATTGGACCCGCTATCCGACAGTTCGCTATCCGACAGTCCGCTATCCGACAGCGGGACGGATTCCGGCGGATAACCGAGGGCCACCTGTACGTGAATATAATTGCAAAAATCCGCAGCACTAGATGGCAAAAATTAATTTTATGACATCACATGGCAAACCACACAAAAATGGCCGACGTTTAGGAGCTTGAGAAAAGACCTGTGGGGTTTGCCGTATGAGACCATTAGATTTATTTTTGCCTTTTATCGGTGAGTGTGGTGGATTTTGCAACTATACTATTCCACGACTGGCTGGTAATCCTTGTTCTTCTGCTTCCACCCCATACTAAACTAAGTATATACAGTATATATATATATATATATAATATTGTCAGCCGACACTCCATTAGCATAGATGTACAGGTAGGTGCAAGTCCCATAAAGTATTTGTAAGTTAACGATACCGTGTTGGTTCCACGAAATCAGGAGACAGCACTCAGTCTTAAGCACAATGAGGAAGGTCCTGTTTGGGGACCGAAACTTTGGAACTTTGTGCCCTGTCACTAATACATGATTTATCTGCTTAAGACTGATTGCTGTCTCTTGATTTCGTGGAACCAACACGGTATCGTTAACATATATATATATATATACACACAGGGCTCGACAAATTGTAAAAAAAAAAGGCATTCGTCCAAAAAAAAGGCACTCGCCCCCCCCCCCCAATTTTTTGTAACCCCCCCTCCTACTCACCCCCCTCCCTGTCGAGTGCTTACCGACGGTTGCGTGGTGCGGCGTCTCCCGGCATTCTCCTGTAAGTCATTTCATGCCGCGCAGCCATTTTCATGGGATTTGCAGGTGGGAGACACAGAACTTAATAGACGCACACACATACATACCTGTATATTGGATACATGTACTGTATGCAGTATTTGGAGGCAGTACAGGAATGATTACACTGGTTGAAGGGTACAGTTGGGGATGCAAGTTTCCCCACCTATGATTTAAATGGATAATTTCTGCACACTCCTGGATTCTTCCTGGGGGATATCTATCAGTATTCTCCGAAGTCTAGTCTCTCGGGGGCAGTTAACAACGCTGACACACCCCAGGAACTATCAATCACGTTGGACTTCCAGGGGTGCCTTACAGCAGAATGAGACAGTCATAGCCATCATTGTTTTTAAGCAAGTGTCACGCTGCGAGGTTCCTGTCTGCACTTTAATGAGAGTATTCCTCTGCTAGGGTTATCTATGGCTCTCTTGGGACGTCCACCTCCTTCTCATGTCTTATGGGAAGCAAAAGTGAGCCATTTCCTATAGGGGTCCATCTGCTAGCTGTCGCCTAGTCACCCGTCAACACACTGACCTCTGTTTTTATTCACATGCTCCTCCACTTCCCATGATAGCTCATTCACTGCCAGAGGTGTCTGCAGTGCATTGCAGTGCATCGTGGATCAGTACATTGTGGTCCCTCTCACTGTGTATGGGGTAACCAAGGGTGTGGGCAACTTCAGTCCTCAAGGGCCACCAACAGGCCAGGTATTAGGGATATTCGTGCTTCAGCACAGGGAGCTCAATCAGTGGCTCAGTCGTAGACTGAAAACCCGAGCTGTTGGTGGGCCTTGAAGACTTGAGTTGGCCACCCCTGTGATATAACTAGAGCTCACTGTGCTGAAACAGTGATATCCTGAAAACCCGAGCTGTTGGTGGCCCTTGAGCACACCTATTTGGTATGTGCGCACTACATGTTTTGTTTACCTATTACAAAGACACTTTTTGTGTGTGTGGCACGCTGTATAGGTTAGGGGCTCTTCCATTGAAAAGGTTGGAAGTAGCTCCATCCACCAGGAGTGGGAAAACTACTGTGGTACCATATGTACAAAATATTGGAGGGTCTATGGTAGCCAACGCCAGTCCTCAAGGGCTACCAACAGGTCAGGTTTTCAGCACAGGTGGCTCTAGTTATATCATAGCACAGCAGTGGCCAACTCCACTCCTCAAGGGCCACAACAGTCCAGGGATTAGGGATATCCCTGCTTCAGCACAGGGGGCACAGCCTTCTGATCTCAGACGCGCTATTAGAGAGGGTTGGGGATCCTTATAATGCATCTGATCTCAGACACGCTATTAGAGAGGGCTGGGGTTCCTTACAATGCATCTGATCTCAGACGCGCTATTAGAGAGGGTTGGGGTTCCTTACAATGCATCTGATCTCAGACGCGCTATTAGAGAGGGTTGGGGTTCTTTACACTGCATCCGATCTCAGACGCGTATTAGAGAGAGTTGGGGCTCCTTACAATGCATCTGATCTCAGACGCGCTATTAGAGAGGGTTGGGGTTCCTTACAATGCATCTGATCTCAGACGCGCTATTAGAGAGGGTCGGGGATCCTTACAATGCATCTGATCTCAGACGCGCTATTAGAGAGCGTTGGGGTTCCTTACAATGCATCTGATCTCAGACGCGCTATTAGAGAGGGTTGGGGCTCCTTACAATGCATCTGATCTCAGACGCGCTATTAGAGAGGGTTGGGGTTCCTTACAATGCATCCGATCTCAGACACTATAAGAGAGGGTTGGGGTTCCTTACAATGTATCTGATCCCAGATGCGCTATTAGAGTGGGTTGGGGTTCCTTCCAATGCATCTGATCTCAGACGCGCTATAAGAGAGGGTTGGGGTTCCTTACAATGCATCTGATCTCAGACGCGCTATAAGAGAAGGTTGGGGTTCCTTACAATGCATCTGATCTCAGACGCGCTATTAGAGAGGGTTGGGGTTCCTTACAATGCATCTGATCTCAGACGCGCTATTAGAGAGGGTTGGGGTTCCTTACAATGCATCTGATCTCAGATGCACAGACTCTGAAACTGTTCTAAAATAAACTTTTTTTTCCGAGTGAAACTGTATGTGTATATGTAACTAATTTACTCCAGACTAACAGCTACTGCTGAGCTGGCTCGGCTCCTGATCACCACCGGTCAGTCCTGAGATGTCTCAGGCTGGTGCAGATCAGCCCCTGCGGGCCCTGCCAGGGACTCTTCCAGATCTCTTTCTTGCTCCCTCCTCTCCAGAGTCTAATCTCATTGGCTGTGGCCCAATCCATCACAAATCACACACCCCTGCCCCGGAAGCCCTCATGCAGCACAGCATGCTGGGAGTTGTAGTTCCCTATTGCAGGTAGGGGACAGTGTATATGTGTCAGCTGCCTGCACGTACATGGGGGTAACATATGTAGCACCCTTGCTCTAGTTAGAAATCCCTGCATGTTAGTCCTGGTAGCTGCAGGCAGTGTAGGGGTTAATCTTTACTAGGCCTCAGTATCTTCTACATTGTTACTTTTATGTTGCACTTGAGAGGTCAGTGTTAGTCACGCCTTGTTTCTAGAAGCTGCTAGAAAGGGTCACCTAACTTGGTGTGACCATATTGCAACATGTAATCTGCCAAGTTACTGGGGTGGGTTGTTATTCACACCCCCTGGGTATAAAAGGTTGGGATCAGCCGTTTTCTGGTTAGACCCCAGGGTGGGAGGATCCCAATAACATGAGGGAATACCCCAATTAACATCAAGAACATCCTTTACCATCTAGGCGGGCTTTGGGAGGTCTCCGGGCTCTTCTATCCTGTAAGGCAGGTGACATATTTTTATTGTTTTCGGTGCTAGGGCAAAGTCTCTCAGTGTTAGGGGGGCCCTTATGGACCAGTGATTCAGTATACCTATTCTTTTTTTTTTTATAACTTGATTTTTTATTGTTTTTCAAAAACATGGCAGGAATACAGCATACATCCATTGTTGTCACGAAATTACCAATATCAATCATATGAAAAGAGAGGGAGGGGGTCCGTTCATCTCTCTAGTTATAGTTTCCGTTGATCTGTTATTTAAGTATGCGTTTGGCTGCAGAGGTGCTTCAACAGATCCTGTAGGGGACAAGCTTGGTTCTAACTCTATTAGTTCTATGGATTATTGGAGGGACTTTCTTCTCGTCATCATCAAAGGAGAATGCATCTAGAACTATCAAAGCATTATTGTGGACATCTCGGTCCCTGGGATATCTATCTGGGCCAGCCATGGCATCCAAACTTTTAGAAATGTTTTGCCAGTGTCATTCACCAAGCTCATCAATTATTCCATCTGGCATACAAACCAAATTCTATTCCGAATTTTGGGGATTGAAGGAATCTCATTTTGTTTCCATAATACTGCGATCTCTCTCCTCGTTGCTGTTGCGAAATGAGCAACTAATTTAAGTACTACTTTGGCTATGCCCGGTATTGGTCTGGTGAGTCCGCGTGTGTGTCGGTCTCTATAAGTCAGAGCTTTTCGAATGTTGTCAAAGGGGGGTGAGGGTTGAGTTTGTTATAAAAAGCCCTGATCTGGAGGTGTCTATAGAATTCCGATTGAGGGATATTTTTGTATTAACAGAGTTGATCCAAGAAGGATCAGAAAGGTTCCCCCTATATTTAGCACTCCATGCTGACCACAGTAGTCCAAAAGATAATTACTGTTATTTGGTCTATTGACCCAGTGGAACCAGAAAGATCAAAAAATAATAAAGTTTTCACATGCTCCACCAGTTTTATTAAATTCATATATTGATTAAAAACACATATATACATTCATACATTAAAAATCCCCATAGACCTGCCCTAGGGTCCAGATTTTCTGGAATATGATCCGCACTATGGCGGAGGAAATAGCGAGTGAGGAGATACCTCTGGACCCCCTGGTGTTCCTACTAGCGAAACCAACTGACTCAGCCTCAGCTCCTAAGAGAAAACTAATCCCACACCTGCTCACAGCAGCTCGCTGCTCGCTAACAGCCAATTGGAAACAAATAAAAACCCCGTCCAAATAGATGGTTCTCCGCCGAACAAACAAGGTTAAATCAATGGAATACCTGTCAGCCCTCCTGAACCAGAGCCTAGATCGGTTTAACAAGGTCTGGGACTTATGGCCCTACAATTAAGATTAAAATACTTGCATCTCCAGATCATTGCGCCTTCCTCCCCCTCACCCTCCCCCTCACCCTCCCCCCCCCCCTCTTCACCCTTTTCTTTTTCTCTTTCTCTACCTGCTGTACACTATCCTCATATTTCTTCTTTAAAATAAGGAGGAGTTACTGTTTATTTCTGCAGAACGTCCTTGTCTAGGCTTCGTAAGATTGCCCGCCTCAATGTATGTACAAATGGTTGCAAACACACCTCGTGTAAATTTATTGGATTGTTGCCTGTAACCCTCCATGAAAACCAATAAAATTGTTTGTTACAAAAAAAAATCCCCATAGTGAAGTGGTTATAGAAGCAGCGTTCAATGGTAAGTATGACTCTATAATAGATTCTGGCTGCTCTATATAGACATCTAGATATATTGTATCAAATGTTTTGTCAGATGTTTTTTCAGACTCCTCCCCCTGAAGAAGCGTGGTGTACACGCGAAACGTGTGTCGGGATACATAGGACGTCACGCATGTGACGTCATCAGAAGTGGCGACATCTTCAGATTCAGACAGCAGTCAGGCGACACCCTTCGATCACTGCAATATTCAGGCTTGTATCGACAGCTGTGTTTCCTTCACAGTTTGACCCACCATGGTCTATCTATCTTTGCTACACATACCAATTGATATATTCCATCTAGGCTATATAACCATGAGATCTTGTAACATTGATCACGGAGTGATACTTGGTCAGGTTGTAAGACATAACCTGATCTGTGTGGAAGGCCAATTAATAGTGTCAAATATGTATATACATAGATAAGAAATTCCACCATCATATTACAGTGATCTGTGTGCTACTAATGATATACATTTGCACTAACTGACTATATGGATTTGCTTCCAACCACTATTATATATGTAAGAGATACCTATTAGGAGTATATACTTACCTTTTTCTATCGTTGGATATACCATGACGCATGTGTATATAATATTGAATGAAGCTATCATCTGATGTATATGGGATATACACAGTATCTGACCATAGACTCTACATGAGAATACATTTTCCTAAACAGGAATGAGCTTATGAAAAAGGGCAAATCCAATCTGTCACTGGCATAAACTTCCTTACATCCTTCACAGCGATACTAAAACATCTTATGCCACTGATTTCATGCTGACCTGAAAAAACATCTGACAAAACATTTGATACAATATATCTAGATGTCTATATAGAGCAGCCAGAATCTATTATAGAGAGTCATACTTACCATTGAACGCTGCTTCTATAGCCACTTCACTATGGGGATTTTTAATGTATGAATGTATATATGTGTTTTTAATCAATAGATGAATTTAATAAAACTTTATTATGTTTTGATCTTTCCGGTTCCACTAGGTCAATAGAGCAAATAACAGTAATTATTTGTTGGACTACTGTCGTCCGTTTACTGATATCCAGCATAGAGTGCTAAATATAGGGGGAACCTTTCTGATCCTTTTTGGATCAACTCTGTTAATACAAGTTTATCTCTCCTCCAAGCACCTGCTTAAATTTATCTCCATTATTGTTTCGCTTGGATTGATATAGTGTGAGCGGTCTCGTCCCCTTTATATGTGATGAGGGATATCTTTGTCAGATTTGATTTGTTCAAATGATTTAATTTTGTTGCTACCCTCCAGATCTCTAAGTCGAATTATACCATTTTTTTCCACGTTGAGAAGTTGGCACTATCCGTACCTGGAGCAAAGTTTGGGTTTCCCCACAATGTGGGAAACAGACCTAGGAGAAATCTTAGAACTGGACGAATGGACACAGATTGTTACGGCAGCTGCTAAAAGCTCAATATGCACAACATTAAGGGAGAATGCATATAAGGTCCTAATGAGATGGTATCTCATCCCACTTAAACTATCAAAATTTATACAAGGATACCCCCCATTGTGCCAGAGACAATGTGGAGAGTCCGCAGACCTGTTACACATGCTGTGGTCCTGCCCTCGGATTGTCACCATATGGGACAAAATTAAAGATTGGCTCCAGAGGATTTTAGGCCTTACAAATCCCGTAGACCCATGGCTGTTTCTCCTAAACAGTATACCTATTCTAAAGTAGAGAGTACTTCCCCATCTTAGGGTTTCAAGAGGAATTCCTGGAGGGGTCTGCTAGGAGTTTCAGAGGGTAATTCCCTAATCTGTCCTGGGCAGGCAAGAGACTCTAAGGCCGAGATTATAGTGGTGGCGACTCCACTCCATCGCAGCTGCCCATAGTACGCGAGACCGCGACAGTGACCGTGCCGGTCCAACGACGAGAAGACCAAATTTTGAGACTACAAAAGATTTTGGTTTGAGACGCGACAGCCGCGTGATGTCAGCCAATAATGGCGAACCGCCATCGCCTCGCAACGTCTCCTGCACCTACATTTTTCACGTGCGCGCACTGCGCGACTTACATCACACGGCCACGCGCACGCCCGGCAGCCTCAAACTATAATCTTGGCCTCAGTCAGGGAGAGTGAGTCACTACCAATCTCATAGCAAGAGGAAACTGTCCAGAGTCCCAGAGTGCTGAAAAACAGTTCTGTTGATGTCTTATGTTGCTCTTCAATAAAACCAGTTAAAAGATCCTGGCGCCCTCTTCAATTATTCATCACTCCTCGTACAAGCCTGCATGGATCCATCTACCCTGAGATGCAACTAGGTAACCTCTGAGCACCTACACCCTTTATTCAGGTACAAACCCTGTTTAAAGAGACAGAGACATTGAGACTTTGTATAATTCCTTTCCTTTTCACTGTACACCCTATCCCTCATGCTGGGGGGGGAGGGGTGGTGGTGATGGTGGTGGTGGGGTGGGGGGGGGGTTGGAGATGGGGTGTTACACACACATAGTTTCGGTAACTTAACTCCGGGCTACAGGTTGCCGACCTCAATCTCAGGGTGGCAGCGGGGTGCGGTGTGGTGCGGCGGCGTCTACGGCATCCTTCCCTGGGCCTCGTCCAGGGTGATGCTGAGCGGGTGCTCCCGCTCATGCTGGCCACGATGAAACACTTTGCTGCAATGTGTGTGGCCAGCATGAGTGAGCCCTTGGCTTTGCTGCTTGCAGAGGCAAGCAAATTTGATTATGCCACTTGCTGGCGCGTCATGTGAGCGGTTCGCCCAATGAGGGCGAACAAGCTCCATGATGTAATGGCCACACCCCCCGACACGCCCCCATGCACGCAACTAGCTAGCCATAAATCGCCCAACCCATCAGAGTGCATGACATCACCGTGCACGAACACCAGTGGGCTCGCGCCCTGCCTGGCCGTAGCCTTAGCCTGCAGAAATGTCCCCCTCCAACTGCAGTGAAGATGGCTGCGCAGTGTCAAATGACGCCGCGTTGCCACGGCAACCGGATGCAACGTGACGTCATGACGCTATGCGGCGTCACGTTGCTGTGGCAACGCGGCTGTGTGTAGTGTCATGACGTCACGTAACGTCCGGTTGCCATGGCAACGTGGCATCATGTACCGCCAGGCAACCATCTTCACTGCAGTTGGAGTGAGAAATTGTAGCAGGTTGCCGGGAGACGTTGCCGCACCACACCAAGTATATATAATATAATATAAAATAATATATATTTATTATTATTTATATATATATATATATATATATATATATAAGTAATGTTACCCTAGGTTTGTAAATAACAATAATGAATCCTCTTGTACCATCACACATCGCTTGTCTTACATTTTTGTTTGTTTAATAATTTAAGATATGTTTTATTTTCAGATTTAGGTCTAATGCATATACCGGGGTTCTCCAACTGGCAGCCGTGGGACTAATGCGGCCCCTGGCGGTCTTTAATGTGGCCCTTCGAATCACAGATGCCTAACACTAACACATACAGTATATGGTATGGATGTAATGCAGGCTTGCAAAATGTTGACATTATCATTTTCAAGTCTTCACATGTAGTGTAAATTACAATAAGATCGTGGCCGTTCTACTACTAAATGATTTCTGATCTGGCCCCTTTGGAGAACTGGTTTATAGAGACCTATCATGTACTCTCTGCTCGTCATCTCCTGCATAAATCCCTCTCCTGGCTTCCCATCAAATATCAGATTACCTGCAACGTTCTCTTCCTTACCTTCAAGGCTCCCCACTCATCTGCTCCTCCCTACATATCTCTCTGTCTCCTCTCCACCCCTTTCCCCTCTACAGCTCCCTCTCTCACCCCCTAAATCTTTTCCCCCTCGCTGCCCCTTACCGGTGGGACTCCCTCACACTCAACATACGGCAATCACCTTCTCTCCCCACCTTTTAGACAAACCTTAAAACTCACCTCCTTAAATCAAGCATTCCATTAACCTTGACTCATGGCTGCTGTCCCACACCCACAGTCGCTCCTACCAACCATTGTGGCCAAGCACTGCCATCTACTGCACTTATTCCCTCACCTGCTGTCTCTGTAACTCTCCCAACATACCACTTAGATTGTAAGTTCTCCGGGGCAGGGATTTCCTTTCCCGTTGTCTGACTTTAGTGCACTTATTGTATTATTATAATTCCCTGTACTGTATTGTCTCTTTGTAAAGCGCTGAGTACACTGTGGATGCTACCGTATACATACATATACTCTGGAAATAATGTATCCCCTTGAATACAGTACACCAGGGGTGGCCTACTCCAGTCCTCAAGGTGCACCAACAGGTCAGGTTTTCCGGATATCCCGGCTTCAGCACAGGTGGCTCAATCAGTCGAAGACTGAGCCACTGATTGAGCCACCTGTGCTGAAGCCGGGATATCCGGAAAACCTGACCTCTTAGTGCACCTTGAGGTCTGGAGTTGGTTGACCACACTTGTACCACACATTCTGCTTGAACTAGGGTCTACAAAAGAGATTACACATCAACGAGTTATGTAAAATTCAGCAAGTCATTGCTCTACAAAACTCACAGCAGCGGCAATAATTACGCTACTACACATTTCTGACACTAATATTTTTCTGAAGTTTAAAGCTGCAGTTCAGTCTTTTTTTTTTTTTTTTTTTTACATTTATTTTTTTACTTCAATAGTTTTATGTGTGCAATCTCTAATTAGCTAAAGAACAGTATAGCTGCAGCTCAATTTGTTTTCCATGTATTGATAGGTCGAAATTTGGTGACATATTAAAAGCTGGCATTTGTTTATAATCTGCTTGACTGGCAGTGGAAGCTCATGAATATTCATGACCACTGCTGCATTGACAAGTGCTAGAGGGAGGGCAGGGGTGTGCCAGAGCTTGTGACAGGACATGAAGGGGCAGTGCCTTAGCAAATGGCTGTTAAAATAGAATACAAGAAAATTGGTCTTTCAAAGTTGTTTTTTTAAAAACAGAAAATGCTAAAAGTATTTTTTCTTACTACAGAACTGATTTATTAAAAAAAACAAACATGCAGGATATTGACTGAACTGCAGCTTTAAAAACACTTTGTAGTTTCACTGTGAAGAATGCCATGAGATAAAAAAGCAAAAATAAAGACAACAGCCATGTGAACAAGTAAGTAGGAACGGGTGAAGTTCACGTTTGTTGCAGGGATCCTGTGCTGCTATGTTGGTTAGTAAGAACCTCGGCATGTTAAAGATTTTCAAGCAAGTCACGTTAAATCTTCTTTTCAAAGGATTTTCACGGATGGCGGTGGGCTGGGAAACGCTTGGTACGGACAAGCTGAAAGTTGCAAATCTCAAACATGTGATCGCTGATCAGATTAGAGACACAATCTCGTGTTAAAGGGAAATACATCTTTGTGATTTTAAACAAGGGACTTATTTCTGCAGTGAAATTTCTTCCTTGATGTCTCCTTATCACACAGTGTTTGACGCTGCCTACAGTCATTCCCGATTTTCTGCTTGGTGATAACCAGCGAAAGAACTGATCTCTATTTTGTTTCCAGGATTGGCTGCAAAATTAAATATTACTATCTGATTGCTAAACAGAACTGAAAACGAATCGGGACTGCGGCATTGAGGCAGTTAATCCACCGGTGTGCATTTAATTGTTGTGGATATTTTGATCGATATAATGCAGAACAAAATGGGAGTATAACGCAAAAAACATTGGGAGAGAAATCCCTGCCCTGAAGAGCTTACAATCTAAGTGGTATGTTGTGAGACAATTGGGGCACATTACATAGCCCCATTTCACTGCCACGGGCCAGCGAAAGCAATATAATAACATGCAAAGAAATGCGTGGAAAGTCCCCGTGGCTGATAAAAGGATATATTTGACGATATGGACCACGATGCAGTTACTGTAGCTATTATGGCAACAGTGTGCTTAGTGCTCTACCTACACTAAAAGAAGAGATACCACAGAATTAAGGGGATGTCACTACATTGATTGAAGTGCTTCAAATGAAATACGGTGGTACTGTACTTCATTTCAAGAAACTAAATTAAACACTGTTTGTTTTTAAAGGTTTATATATTGATGCTTTAAAAATAGGATGGAAAAGTGTTAAAAAAAAAAATATATATATATATAGCAAATAAAAAGATCACTTGTGAGCACATTATAACATGTCTTAGGCAGGTCTGCCTTTCACTATTATTACCCAGCACACGGTGTTTCCACTGCAGCAAGGGATTCTGGGAAATTACATGCAAATATATATATATATTTTTATTTATTTATTTATTTTTTTTTTTCATTTGAAATAAAGGGGTTTATTTTAGGTTTGGAAATAAAAAGTAGTGGTAAAAAAATTGATTGCGACCTCCCCTACATTTCACATTTCCACCACTGATTGGGTGACGTTGATAAGGTCGCCAAAGCGAAAGTAAAAGGAACATTTGGTAGGGAATACCAAAATGTCCCACAGACATTCAGTGGCAAGAGAGGCTTCTATCAGTAACAATGTAGAACAGGGCAGGCCAACGCCAGTCCTAAAGGGCCACCAACAGGTCAGGTTTTAAGGATATCCCTGCTTCAGCACAGGTGGTCCTGTCTTCGACTGAGCCACTGATTGAGCCACCTGTGCTGAAGCAGGGATATCCTTAAAACCTGACCTGTTGGTGGTCCTTGAGGACGGGAGTTGGCCACCTCTGATGTAGAAGAATGAAATAATATATTTTTGCTATATAGCACGGATCCTCCTTGACAACGAGGCAAGCCTGGTGCGGGTTGTCTGCTTAAGTGGTTACCCCCAGTTTCCATAATATAGAGTTGCTTCCCACCGCTCCTGACAGCCCCCCACTAATGTTCTGCCTCCCTGATATTTCACAGCAACGTCTCATACATTTTAAGTGTACTTTTACTAATAGACGTCAACACTTTTCCAAATAAAAATGTCATTATTTTATACCCCAAAACCCCAAATCTCCCTGAAAGTTGATACCCCTTCCTGGGTGAGCGGGGTTTTAAGCATGGCCAACTTCTGCTGTACTAACCCTCTGCGTGCCAGTGCCGTGGACTCAATTGAATACTAATTTAACCCCATGAAAACAGATGTGGGCACGTCCTTTAGTCTCTAGATCCCAACCCCCCCTTGTTATGATCAGTTTGTACACAACCGTAATTACTAATTCATTTGGTTTCTGTAGCCGCGGCAGCCATGAGGCCGGCTCCTCTCTCTCTCCCTTTTTTTTTTTGTGTGTGTGTGTGTCTTATTTACAGTTTGACAAGGCAACAGTATCCTTTACAAACTACTCCAGAAGCTTTTAATCGGGGGAATAATAGGGGCTGTCTAGTGATGAATGGAGTTTAGCGGACAGATTGTTCCACAGTCACAGGTTGGGGGTAATTTATTTATCTGCACACATGTCAGCCAGAGAATGGAAGGGAGATCAGTATGCAGGGAGGATGCCGGCTGATCTGAAAGCCCCCGAAACAGAACAGAGAATTGAGTAAAATACCCCCAGACTTTTTATTTTGTCAGGTGCCCGTGAACTAGAGCAAGCTGGGGAAGCGGTTCCCAGGCCCTGCTTGCATCAGAGAGGCCAACTTCGGCCTAGTCTTCTGGGACGGGCCTACGGCTGAGCTCCAGATGGGCCTACTCGTGATTTCCACACCCTCTGCATAGCGACGGCATACTGAGCGTGTCACATAGCAACCGTACAGTAGACGCATCGCAGCAGGGGTCTGGGAAATGAGGTGAATGCTTAGAAAGAAAAAGAAAAAATAAAGAAATATATATAAACAAAAGCCTCATATCATAAGTAACGCTTATGTATTTAATGGTGCTCAGCGTTATTTATGTGATGCAATTGCTGAAGCGCCTGATTGCAAAGATGTCAGGCCCATGAGATCCTACTGAAGTCTGTGAGGTGCCGATGCTTAAAATCAGAGAGATTGACCCCACTTCAGTGAGATTTGACATGTCTTAACAACAAAGTAACTCGCCCCCTTCAGTGCCTGCGGGGGGTTGCTGGAACCCAGGCACGGAAGCGTACTCTGCTAGGTGAAAAAGGGGTCTTTTTCACTTAACCCAGCGCGTATATCTATTCTTGGGTGGAAAATAAAGCTGTGATGCTCGTGGGAAGCCCTGTCATACAAATACTCAGCGCTTTGAGAAATACCTTTGAACAACTTTCTGCTTGAAAAGAAACCGTGACGCAGGACAAGCACTGTCCATTGGTAGATGTTAAAATTCGCCATTAAAACTTGAAACCACGGCTAATTGCAATTGTAATCATAAATGAAGTGGTATCATAACGAACGTGTTCCGTGTGCCGATGCAGTGGTACCTTTCCTTACAGGTGTTTTCAGCGCACTTAGATTGTAAGCTCTTCGGGGCAGGGACTCCTTCTCCTAATGTCACTTTTATGTGTGCAGCGCTTGCTCCCATTATTTGTTATACCATTATGTCCCGTGTGTTACTGCTGTATATGGATGCGCTAAATAAATAAAGGTATACATACATAGATTGTAAAATGTTTTGCCAGTAATAATAATCTCTCTTTCCGCACGGGAACTCATCCTCAGGTGTGTGAGTCACTGTAGGTGGCTACGGGGGGCCCCGATTTACAATGACAGCAGGATTTAGCGGTGGGGTCCCCCCCCCCGATATGACACCCTCTCTGCCAAGTGGCGCTCGTGTGTTCGCTCATATAATCGCAATGTCACTGCGCTAAAAAGATTCCTCCCTACATAGTGAGCCAATAAGGTGTGATGTGCACTGCACGTTATGGGGGCTTCCATGGAACCGCAATGTACGCCATACAGCCACTTAGGGGGCGTATGAAGCATGGCCAGATAGGTGCGGCTCCGGGTCAAAAGTGGACATGATTTATATGAAAGGAGAAAAAAATCTCCACTAGAAGTATTAGAAATAGTGTTTTTTTCTTTGATACGTCGTTTCCTACAATTGCACCACTTTTGCCTTGATACATAGGACTGTATTCTATATAATTTAAAGGGATGGTTCCAGCCCCATTTATTTCAATAAGGATTCACGTCCGGAACGGCCATGTCGGACTATATAGAATTTCCCCAGTATGTGTGTGTGTATATATATATAGGATTGGGGAGGCCTTCATCCAGCAGTGGATCAACAGGGGCTGAAGATGATATATATATATTTATATATAATATATATATATATATATATATATATATATATATATATATACGCAATGGTGGTGGGTTAGGCACTCACAAGTTTTGTGAACTAATAAGTTAAAGAGTTTATTTGGTGACCAAGATGTCAAGAGTAGCAATACACGGAGTGAACTCTGTCAAACCTCCCATCTGCATTGCGATAAGCCCCAATACCACATTGAGAAATATAAAACACATGATGTACTGCTGCTTTCATGTCTACATCTCCAAGTTCCAGTTATCGGGACCCACTTAGAATAAAGTCCTTAGGAATTTCATGTTGATGTTTTTGTTTTAGAGAAACCTTGTCTAAAAACCTATGCATACAAGTTTAAAAGAAAGGAGGGGAAATAAACATGTTCTCGTTGTGCTGCAGGCAAAGAGGAGGGTGTCTTTGAATTGTTAAAAAGAATCGTTCTCAATTTATTGATCCTTTTATGTTTCTGATCTCGCAGAGAATCATTTCGTTGAAGTCTCTCGGGGGACGGCTATACAGTAACAGGCTGATATAACGGAAGTTTATGGGGGAACTGAGGTGTGTAAGAGGACAATCCCATCGCGTCTATAAATTAGATTCCTGAGTTTTATGAAGGTTTATGAAGACTTATCCCAATTATGTGAATAATAAAAGTCCTGACAGTTAATAGGGTAGTGCAGTAAAAGTGAAATCAATGTGCATAAGAGGAACATCCGATGTCAATGGTACTAGTGTATGTAAATGGGGGAGTGTTACACAAATAAAGGTACACTCCCCTATTTACATACACTAGACACTGATACATATATACAAAAATGCTGTGACATTGAAGGTGAGTTTGGGGGTAATCGGTTTTAACTGCTTCCACACCAGAAACTTATTTGGCCATATCTGGGAAGTCCTTCCACCCAGACCATCCACCTTCCCAAGCCAAAATAAAGACACATCCAACTCAACTTGGTACCAAAGGCATTTGACAAAAAGAAAAAATAGCACACGAGACAAAACTCTTTGGTTTAAGATAGTTTATTAAGCATTGAGTGATCAGTATTATGGTTTTTGATAAATAATGGTAATAAATTCACTGTACCTATACCTAATAAATAAAGGTCAGCTTGTCTAGTTATCAGCATAGCACCTTGCACTAATGCTGTAGTTATAATGTATGGTGCTATGGCATTCTGTATCAGTATAGGATCTCTTTACACAATAGTACTTACAGTATATACTGTATAACACTGGTGGTGCCCACTGCTTAGCATACAATAGAATAATGCAAGCCCAATGGCTTTCTGTCCTGAGGAGCTTGCAATCTTAATATTTGAGAGCAGACAGGGGATCTTGAACTGGTGCCACGTGGATGACAGGGTTACATCTCCTCATCACTCAGCAAACCTACATGTAAAAAAGAACACTGTTTCTGTAAGGCTTCTGAACAATTCCGCTAATATTTCAGCTCATTCATACATACGTACAACGAAACCCCGCAAATATCACCAAACACGAGATGGAAGGGCTCGACCCCAGCATTTCAAATATTAAGGCTACCTTGCAGTGAAATGATCCAGTATTTGTACTATTTTAAGGCAGAGTCTTCCTTTTGATAATAAGAAAGTCTGACCCAATACAGGATATTAAATCTCCCAACATAAAATCCTTGACAGAATGAAGCTGTTTTAATGATCCGGAGCCATACCCTGTGCAAGGCTACGGTGTGTGTATATCCCGCCAACATATTCAGCAGGGTATTTTATATATATATATATATATATATATATATATATATATATATATATATATATATATATATATATATTACATGAATTTGCTTTGCGTGCCAGCATTCTTATATATATATATATATATATATATATATATATATATATATACATACACAAATATATATATATTCTTTTGTGTTTTTTATATATATATGTATATATATATATATATATATATATATAGATATAGATATAGATATAGATATATATAAAATTATGTGTGTATGTGATACAAGGGGAAAGGGTTCCTACTCAGAGAACCTTACACTAGAAAGGGACCAGTATCCTTTAGGAGCTGACTGATCCTGGACAAGAGCAGAATTAGAATTCCATCACATGCTTGGTGTGGATGAATAGTTGACAATGGCAAAGAACAAGATCATTTGGACGAACTTAAACCTTAGAAGGCCAGAAAGGCTGCCTATACTTACTGATCGCAGGACTAATTCAGCCTTATTTAATTGGCCTTCATTCTGGTCTACTTAAAACCTCTTCACCTTGTTTATTATTATTATGATGATTATTATTATTTTCCCGGTTCCTCCATCTCTGGCCAATGTAACACTGCTACCACCAAGCTGAAGGCACAATGATATCTTTGTGTGGAACAAAGAAAAGGGAGGGAGGGAAATGAACAAACTCTAAACAATTAAGAGTTTGTGAATCGGCCAGACCACTGGCAAAGTCTGTCTCAGCTGTGTCTCATTAATAAAAGTGCTGTCTGTCAGGGGACTTAATCATTTTCCATCCTGTCCTTTCCCACCGTTATAACACAAGCACAAACACAATGTAAAACCACATGCACAGCATCTTCAGCTAACACACACACACACACATATACACGTTATATACTTGCTGACATATTTACATTAACACAAAATAAATTAGGGCATATATTAGGGGTACAACGATAACAATGCTTTATGTATAAATTAAATGTATATATTAATTCTACGATACTCTACTGTACATAAATATATTGCATATATACATGCTTGTATATTTATAAATATATAACATCTAGTATTAATTACATCACATGATATATTAGGTTGTAGCTACATCTGTCTACCTACTGTATGTATCTATCTACTCGCCCATCTAGCTGCCGACATATCAGAATTATATCTAAAAAAGGCAACTATGTGTCCATTAGATTTCTAGATTGGATGTGTAATATAGATTTATATTATATACATCAATATATGATATAGTATATACATCACTATACATCATAATATTGTGTAGTGTTGACCTCACAGACAGCAATCACCACCAAGAGATTCCTTCCCACTAAGTAGGATAATATTTGGAAGGGGTTACAGGGCAGAGGAATTCGGAAGTGGGGTTAGCAGTGATTAAAAATTGATCATTGGAAACCCTGAATTTTTACACCACGGAAATTAAACAGTGATCGATGAGTGTCAGAGTTAAGTTGATCGGGTCAGGGTGCACACTACCTCTTATGTGATAAGAGGGTTCTCTCCTAAAAGGAAGATAGCAAAGTATAAACAAAAAACAAAGCTTGCAGACTGAGCCTCTGATTGAGCCACCTGTGCTGAAGCAGGGACTGATTGAGCCACCTGTGCTAAAGCTGGGATATCCTGAAAACCTGACCTGCTGGGGGGTCTTCAGGATTGGAGTTGAGCAACCCTGACATAAGGAATAGCATTAAACATTATCAGCTGCTTCACAAAAATACTAAGTGGCAAATGTCAAATGCTATTTTATTTGGGGCAAATGACAGTGGAGGGAACACCACAGACTCAGAATTGAATGTTTCCCATTATAATACTGTATGTGCGTAGCACAAATCCTTCCATTCACACTCAGAATCAGAACCTGGCGCCAACGGAGAAAATATTGAGCAAGTACATTAAAAGATTGAAGCAAATAGGCACACGGTGAAAATACTTTGACTTGTGTCAGTTTTGATCGTTTTCCCTTATATGCTCTAATCACTTCCCACCTTGATTACTGTAAACCTCTCCTGCCCAGTCTCCCACATTTCCTTTGAAAATACATTCATAACCTTGCAGCTAAAGTCACATCACCAAGCCTACCTTCCGATAGCAGCCTTCATAATAGTGCTCTTATCGGCCGTTGTTACAATATGCTGTGAACTTAACGACACGTAGCTCTTATCACCTGAGATCTGACCCCAAAACACTCTTCACGGTCTAAAGTTCAGCAAAGTATCCGGCCGCTCCTCCTTCTCTTACCGTGCACCCCAAAACTGGAACAACCTATCCATCCTATCAACTCTTACATCCACCACCAGTTTAAATATGTATGTATATCTTTATTTATAGGGCGCCATTAATGTACATAGCTCTTTACTGTACCGTAATGTCAAGATTTCATCTGTATTACGTGTTACTCTTGTTATATTTCATCTTGTTTAACTGCTACCTACGCCCATAATATATATTATCTCTAACTGTCCGTGAAATGTCTGTAAATTGAATGTCTGACCTCTGCTCATTTAATGTAACCATGTATCTGTCCTCATAACTCTGTGCCCAGGACATACTTGAAAACGAGACGTAACTCTCCAATGTATTACTTCCTGGTAACACATTTTTATAAATAAATAAAAATAAAGGATGTCGTCCCAGCGCTGAAGAAGAGAACAGCTGAGCTCAAATAAATGGGTCTAAAGTCTCTTCCAACAGAGAAAAGCGACTTGTCAGCATAATAAATAAGGGCCAAACTCTTGTATTGATACATTCTTGCTTGTGTCCAGCATTCTACAGATTCACGTGACTCGTTGTTCTAATAGAACAGCACATTCTTCTTTCTTTTATTGATGTCCCCTCGCTCCTCAGTGATCCCCAAAGATCTTAGTGGCGGCACCTTTCAACATTCCCTTTAGGTAACTCTTGTCCTGCAGTCTTTTAGGTTGTTTATTAGGTACAAACTACATGTCATCTGTCACCGTGTTTCTGAGTCTCGCTCATTTGGAATCGCTGTCTCTTTTATTTATTTTTATTTTAACATCCATGATTTCAATGACTACATTCATATCAAATGTCCTCTTTTTGGTCTAGAACCCCCAAATCTTACAAGATTGGAGGTGGACATCTCTGAGACATAGTTACATAGTTACACAATAGATGAGGTTGAAAAAAGACGTACGTCCATCAAGTTCAACCTATGCTACATTCAGACAACGGATATATCCAGCATTTTTTTTAATAAACAAAGGGAAACCGTGGCACTCCTTTAATGCAAGTATTATAACAAAAAGCTACCCTGAACAAGATCCTTTTAAGAGGAACTGTAATACTATAATACAACATCTCTTTAAACTTTATAATTCCCTTGCTGTATTTATTCCTCCAGGCTGCTGCTGCTGCTGTGGGTGATGTGTTTACTACAGTAATTTTTTAATTATAGGTTTAAAAGTATATACAAATCTTTGAATGAACTGAGCTATGCAAAAATATGGTGGTCTCCCGAAGAATTATTAAGAATAAACTGGTTTACTATGTAGAAAATCTTAAGAACCCCTGTTCTAAACGATTCAGGGAATTTACTTCACCTATATCTCGCCTTACTGTCTGAAGCTGTTACCTACATATATTGTACGTCCCTGCGTATACGCTGCCATAGCAATAGTGTACGCATACTATATGGATCGTAAAACAAGCGCCACCCGTTAGGAATCAATGTTGATTTTCCTACAACGCCTTTTAATCGTGTCTTATTTGTATTTGAAGTCCTTGATAACAAAAAAAAAAAAAAAAAAATCAATTCTTGCATCTCCACGCAGAGAATCATCTCGGCTAATTGATGCCGGGCAATTAAAACGGAAGCGAAGCTCTGATCATATGCGCGCCTATTAAATGCAAATGATTTATCGGACGGGAGCCAAGTTCAGCTGGAGAGAATGTGCTATCGTGCAGCTGGATAACCATGTCACAGTGTGCCCCTTCCGTACCTCAGCCTGCCTAGCAACCAGACATGGGCACGCATAGGTCGTGCCTCGGAATACGCTACTGCACACAGTACCTGTGTGGGAGGTCGGCCATTTTGTAGGATGTCGGCTTGCTTAAGATGGTGGAACATCCCGCAGCTGCAACACAGCTTCACATCAGGAGACAGAGAGAGAGAGAGAGAGAGACAGGAACTTGAAATTCTGGACAACAAGAAAAGAGGGAAATGTATTTATTTCAGGGAGATGCCCGTCTGTCTTTTGTGCCTTTGTGCCGTGCGGAAGGAAGGAAGGGAGGACAGAATGGAATAGTGTTGTCCTCTATTTTTGGGGCGGAAAAAAAAAACATTCTTTTACAAAACCCCCCCCCCCCCCCTTTACTTCTCCCACAGAAGTAGCCAACCTCCAAGAATGCAAATGACATTCATTATGCAAATGCATGCAAATGAGGTTTAACTATTGGATGAAGGGCTCCAATTTTCTAATGGTTTAACTCTTTGTCACGCGGCAGATACAGTGATAGTAAATTGCTGTGTGCGTGTGGGTATCGCTCTCTCTTTTTATTTCGCCTTTCCTCACATGCAAATTACCCACAATCTAAGGATAAAGAGGGGAGGGGGGGGGGGAGGCAGTTTGTAATCGGTGCCAAGTGATTACCACATCTTTCTTCGGCAATCTGCTACTTTCACCCGTAACACCCATGCTCTATTCACGGGAAGCCTGAACATCGAGAGAAGGCTCCTGCTCTGTTCTGCAAGCTGGGTGCAGCGACACAAAGACGGGAGATCCAAGAATGAGAAAGATGTTAGGACGTTAACCATCGATCTGCAAGGCGATGGTCTTCTACTGCAGGGGGGCTCAACTCCAGCCCTCAAGCCTACCCCTCCCCCCTCCAACAGGTCAGGTTTTCAGGATATCCCTGCTTCAGCACAGGCGGCTCAATCAGTCCCTGCTATAGCACAAGTGGCTCTATCGGTCCCTGCTTCAGCACAGGTGGCTCAATCAGAGGCTCAGTCTTCGACTGTGCTGAAGCTGGGATATCCTGAAAACCTGACCTGTTCGAGGGGGGGGGGGGGAGCTTGAGGACTGGAGTTGAGCACTCCTTCTCTACTGCAAATTGTAGGGACCTTTCAGACGTACTTATCAAATGATTGAGCGCACACTACTCTGTACAAAGTATTGACTACGATGATTATACACTTGGCAGGATTTGCCAAACGTTTGCTTTTCCATGTTGATCGTCAAAGACTATCATTTTCTAGAGATAACCCTGTAGTCTTGGGTTGGTTAACAAACTAAGGGACATTCCCTCTGACTTGGTCAATTGGAGAGGGATTTTTGATGAGACGTGCGTGATATCCTTCATAACAGAGTGGGATTAGATCCCCAAATTATGTAAACTCTCACTTCTATTGGCTGGCTCTCCAAAAATATGTGTTTACATCAAAATACACACCCGTTACTAAACGTTGGTAGAAAGTTTGACGTTAAAATGTAGTCATCACCAATAGAAATTTATTTTAAAAATCCTATCAAAATACCCCTTTATTTTGGGCCCTGGGCTTGGCGACGCAGCTAGTTATTTTTCAGCTAAACCAAACCAAACGTAGCAAAACTGGGGAAAACGAAGTTGAACAAAGCACATTTTCAAGAGATGAAGAGGGGAGGATCGAGTCATTGTAGTAAAGTGATAGACATGTAATAATTGTCATGCATATCAATGTAGTATTTAGGAAGGTATTATCAAATTGCTATGTATTTAAAACTATATTATTAGGCTGTTATTATAATTAATAATGGCAAAATTAAAATGGAAACATTTGCAGACTATATAGATACTGTTAATAAAAAAAAAACTACAGTGAGATGGTTACTGTGAAGTTAGCAGATCTGTGAGTAATGAAAAACTCATCCGATCTCCACTCCGCGGTTGAAGTGCGTTAAAAAATGTAGCAGTCACCAGTTTATTAAACACTGGGGCAGAAACTCCTTGAACTGTCTTTACGGAAGATTTAGGCAATAGTTCTTCGGTAGAGAGAGGAACAAAAGAGCCCTTGGCATGCTTGCACCAGGACATACACAGTACGCGCATGGGGCACTCAAACGGTTAATAGAAAGGGAAAGTTTGTAACAAAGGAATCATTGGCCACCCTCGGGGTGCCATAATAAAAAAGTAGAGGTGCTTTGGACCTCTGGGTGCCATCGCACTTCTGCCAGTGTAAATACATATTTTAAAGCACATTATGCAAATACTGTACCGATATTGTGTCCCCAAAGTGGACTTGCCTCTTTTGCAGCAATGCTGGTGGAATGCTTGGTTTTTTTTTTACTGGTTCTGACGCACCAACTAAAGTTACAATATTTGTCAAAATCAAGTGCATGGGCAGGTGATTGATATCAATCATATTTAATCACTTTAATGACAAAGGGGAGTGCGGTGCGTTTCCCTCCCTTCCGAAAGTCCCGTAGCTAAAAGAACACAAAGCCACGTATTTTGTGAGTTCTATCAAATAATTCAACTTAATATCCAATCCACAATTAATATCGCCCACACTATTTAGAATTGCCCTAAAAAAATAAATTAAAAAAAACATTTCCGTCAGGGGAGAAAAGGGATATAATGTAACGTATTTAACATAGTTTATCAAGCGTTCATGCTTTGTGGCAATGGTATAGCAAGCTGAGGAAGGGCGCAGATCTTACAACAACGCGGCCAAAGGAATACGCTTGTTAAATTTGCAACTATAGAAAAGGACAGAGCTGCATTTTCCCAGCCAGTGAATCTCTGAAATAATATATAGGTGCAGAATAGACAAATAAAACGGGGGTGAATGGGAGGGGGAGCCAGTATTGATTATTATTGTATGGGTGTTTAAATTTAGTTCCGATCAACGCAAAAGACGTCCGGAATCAGTGTTCAGTTAAAGACACGTTACAATTATAGCTGATATAAGAAACACGCTGTGCTGCTTTTACACTGCCGTTTTCCCAGAGAAGGAAATAGTGGTCTCTTTACGAGATCGTAAACGTTAAATGTTGGTGTATATACACAGAGGCCGGGGTCTGTATGCATCTGCCAGCTGCACAATGCCTATCCTGTCCTGCGAAAGATGGATACGACGTGCAATCATAGTCGTCAGTCCGGATGCTGCATACAGTAGCTACTAAATCAAGAGCACCAAGTGAGAAAAGGATCCTTTCCCGGACAATGTGTGCCCCGGATGGCCAGGCAGGAAATGACTGGGCTTCTCTTTTTGGCTTTATTTGATTCAACGCTGGTTTTGTTCCTCACATTTGTGGGTAAATGGAAGTGGCCGGACCTGGGTCTAAATATGAGCCCTTTGTACCGGCAGAGAACAGCACTATTGTGACTAGTGCAAGCACAATGAATCCCTACACCAGCGTACCCTCTATACAGTATGTGAGATCCCTACCCCCCCCCCAAAATACTTATGCAAGATAAACTGCGGTTAACTTCGATTGTCTGCTCAGCGTTCTGCTATCCCAGGGCGAGAGACTGGGAGTGAAGAACCACTTCAAAGCTGTGCGCCCAAATTCAAAGCATTATATAAATATAAGGGCTGCAGTGGAATGTTATATTAATACAAAAAGTAACGTAAACAAGTATATGATATCAGGAGACATTATAACATTATAACAAAGCCACTTTTCTATGACAAAGAGGAATCATTTTATCCAGAGAAAGTACTTATATATATTTATTTTTGAATGATACGATGATCCAAATACACTAGCTTTTTTCACTTTAGCTACATACTGTATGTATTGTGTGTGAGTTACAGTATGTATGTATTGTGTGTGAGTTATGTATGTATTGTGTGTGAGTTATGTATGTATTGTGTGTGAGTTATGTATGACCATGTTGTATGACACACACATTAATACAGTCAGGCGTCTTCCATCAGGTATTTCTATGAGAATATAAACAGCTGATATTTCAGTAATTCACTACGATTGGAAATGTTACTGTACATTCAAATATAAATATAGCTAATAATGCACCACAATCACTTATATGTGTAATGAAATATTAAAAAACACTAAATATGTCACCGCTAACTATGCATAATGTACTCCGTGATGTAGTATGCTTGATATTTAACAGCAATCATATATTTATATATATATACAGTGGTTGACAAATCACCAAAAAATCTACTCGCCAAACAAAAAAAATCTACTCGCCACCTAGTACCAAACGTGTGCTGCTTGGGCCAATATTTACTCGCCCGGGGGTTAAATCCACTCGCCCGGGGCGAGCAAATGTATAGGTTTGTCGAACACTGTATATATATATATATATATATATATATATATATATATAAATAAATATACAAGATATTTCTTACGGCTTTGTTATGCTAAATAGATATGTATAGCTATGTTTCATAATGTACATATTTCTAAGGGGTGTATATATATATAAATATATATATTGATGTAGAGGTATCTGTACCTTGTTAGCCGAGCTTAATAATTAAAAACGAATAGATGATACCGTTCTGTGGCTAACGAAATGCTTTTATTTGTGCGAGCTTTCGAGATACATC
This sequence comes from Ascaphus truei, assembly GCF_040206685.1. Taxonomy (NCBI): domain Eukaryota; kingdom Metazoa; phylum Chordata; class Amphibia; order Anura; family Ascaphidae; genus Ascaphus; species Ascaphus truei. The sequence goes on from NC_134489.1 coordinate 36,630,725, forward strand.
GAGTGTAACCCCGAAAGCTCACACAAATAAAAGCATTTAGTTAGCCACAGAACGGTATCGTCTATTCGTTTTTTATTTATATATACAGTATATATAAATAGTTTATATAGTATATATAGTGACCATACGTCAGTCCCGGATATTTATTGAACATCTCAGTGTCCCGACAATGTTCTCAAAATCGTGCAGACGTCCCGGTTTTTAGATTTTAGATTTAGTCCCTGTTTGGACCCACTTAAAGCCTCAAAATTAGACACTGCATGTTTGTATGTGATCGATCATGTCAAAGAGTGAACATTTTAAATATATTGGTAAACTCTAATTAAACGATTTATTAATATAAACCAAACTTTCATCTTGCTACACTCGAGAACTTGTGTTATGTTGGGAGACTGAAGTAAAGCAATACTGCAGCATAAATGGGGGGCGCTATCAGACCAATACCGTTATAATATTTCTTATTAAATTATCTAATTCGTTTTATAATAATATTTTTATGTCCCAGTTCCTACTTACAAAAATCTAATCTATATATATATATATATATATATATATATATATATATATATATATAATCAGTGGTTTTGTGCTTGAATAGAATAGTGCACGGTCATTTTAAACAAGGGAGTCATTAGTAACAAAATAATACTTTGTATCTTTCATAGCGCTTATATTGTACATAGAGTTTTGCAGGCACAATAAGTACCTGACCCCATAGAGCTTGTAATCATTTTGGTGACCGCGGCACAGGGAGATGAAAAGACTTGTCCAAAGTCACAAGGAGGCTGACCCTCTGTTTCGGAACGGGTTTCAGCCCGTGCTGTTTAGTGTTCAACAATAATCTCTGCACAAAGCTGATGAAATGGCGGTGATGCAACATGCTTTTGCTGATAATTCCTTATGTAAGGGGTTCTCAACTCCAGTCCTCAAGATCCCCTAACAGGTCAGGTTTTCAGGATATCCCTGCTTCAGCACAGGTGGTGCAGTCTTCGACTGAGCCACTGATTGGGCCACCTGTGCAGAAGCAGTGATACACTGAAAACCTGACCTGTTGGCGGGGGGGGGGGGGGCTTGAGTACTGTCACTTTATTCCCCTTCAAAATACGCTACTCTCTATACACTGCTTTTTATATGGTTTATTTTCCTGCCACAGGAGAGAAATATTTGTGCAACCGAATTTGGAAGATTTTAGAGACGTGAAAGTTTTGGGGGTCTACAAATAAAAAGTTCTGTTGATTTTGTGCCACCACACGGTAATCAATGTTACAATTGTCAAGTGTCGCTTTTTTAAAAATTTATAAGTAGAAAAAATGCATATTTAAGCAAACGGTGCTGGGCCCGAGTGTTACAATGGTTTACCTGGCTTTCATTTTTGTTTACTGTATATGGCGCTGCATTCGATGTATTCAAATTGAGCGCCTTTCCTACAATGGTCACAGTCATATTAAGTAGAACGCGGGGCAGAGAGAGATATGAAATAATAGGTCAAAGACAAAAAGAATTAAGTACAAAGCAAATATACAGTATAAAGTGATGTGCTCAAAGTCGCAGGGAACAGGCAATAGTTAGGTTTAGGTTTAAATCCCCTACAAGTGTCACTCCCATTCTTTAAAACCCCTGCCATGTTATCCTCACTGTACATTTTCTACATCTTTACATCGACAAATTTTGGCAATTATAACTTTTCTTGCAGTGGTGATCGCAGTGGTTAAGAGAACTAAGCGCAGACACCGCCAGATCTGTGAAAAGCAAACAGCAACAAAAGCCCCTATTCAAACCCTTCCAGACTGGAGTCCTTCAGCTCAATTAGTTAGGCACACACAGTCACACAAAAAAAACCCCCTTTCCATTCAGCCCTCGGCTGGCTGCAGAGGACAAGGCGAAAGAAAAGATTGCTCTCCAACACTTTCGCAGGGTGTCATAACAAGCAGAGAACCCTCTTATTGTGGGGTTATTAGAGCTAAGAGCTCGCCGGAGGGGCTTGGACTTTAGCCGGAACAGGGGGATCTATGTTAACGGGACGTAGGCTTCTGTCATGCAGGGTTTGGCAAAGGGGGTCAATGCATTAAGGAAAATTTGCGGCTTAAGTGATGAAAAGAGAGGGACGTTTTCTTTTTGATTGCCAAGGTTCCCTGACCCGCTTTTACCCCATGTACATCTTATCCCTATTTGTGGTGTTTGGCCAGCATACGCACGGAAGCCTGTAGGAAATCTGCCATGGTGTTATTGATCGAACTGTGATAGTGCCGATCAGGGCGCTATCGCACGGAAACTCATAATGACTTCAATGGAAGTTTCCATGTGGTCGGCACTGTCGCAGTTTAATGAATAACCTCATAGTGTGTTAAATTGTGCAGGAGTCACCAGGGGATCTATAGAAATGTTGCCATATATGACACTATACTGCGTAACGGTCTATTAATATATTCTATGGGAATTCTGCGATATGATATGTTGTATTACATTGTAGTAAGCGGGTCCCATATTGTATCACCCTTGTTACTTCACCCATGCAGCTACCTTTGTATAACACACATGGATAATAGGATACAGCTCACGTGCATTAGCTGTGTATTACTGAACCCACTCTCATTTTGCTTCCTGGAGCATGTAATATCTATTTTTCGGCGTTATTTACGCACCCGGTGCAGCCTGGCAGTTGGCATTCATTGGACATCGACGTTGTGTGTGTTTTGTTATGTGGACTGAAAACTGAATGACAACATTTTAAACAAAGAAAGGAAATAATAGTCATTGGAACTTGTACCTTAATCACGTCAGTTCTCGCTCTTCTCCTCTGATTTCTCATCAACTACAGATATTTCCTGGGAGGGAAAATCATGGGATATTGATTTAACCTGATGGCGATAACTGTTTCCTGATCAATAACTATCAGTGGCTCCTTCGCCTTACCTAGCACAATCACTTTCAAGTTAAAGTGTTGAAGCCAAGCGTTGGTCTGGATAAAGGTTTTCTTCATAAAGTCCTGCTTGTGTATTGATACTTTCCATTTATTGTTATGTGTATGTTAAAGAAGTCCCATCAATCAAGAGAAAGGGAGGCAGGAATGTGGGGTTTGTTGGACAACTTATGGGGCAGCCATGGAGGTGGGAACCATTTCCAAATAAGACACAGCACATCAGCAAAAACCAGGAATCTCAAGTTATGTGGTCAACATATTGTTCCTATGAAAAGTTGGACAGTACTTAAAAAAATGGCATCCACTATAATGTAGTTTGTGTCATCGTTATAAATCTCTGTTTATTAGTGCACCGCCTTTCTTGTGTTTTTAAGAGACACTTGGCAGGAACAAGCAACTGATTTACTTTAGTCTTGTAGGGGGTGATTCACTAAACTGCAATAGTGCTAATCGGGGCACCATCACACGGAAACTCTCATTGAAGTCAATTGGATTTCCATACCAAAGTGCCCCGATTGGCACTATCGTAGTTTAATGAATAACCCCCCATAAAGCCTTTTTATTTATAGCTGTGGAGATGCATTGATGAGGTCTTATAGTCTACACAGTACAAAATTCAAAGTGATAAAATGAAGACCAGCAAGTGATTACGATACAACACATATAGGATACAATTCTACAATACGGCCTTTCATTTGCTTACCCAGAATTATATGAGTATTGTAGACATGCTGAAGGCCTTCTCCTGAAAATAAATACCAGCACACATGTACCAAATATCTAACAGGATCTTGGGTGATCGTATTTCCGGGATCAACATAACTTGGTGCGGGTCCTAGCGTACTCACTGTGCACGCAAAGCTCTTTTAGGCAGTATTGGTGTGAGGTCTGCATGCAGCTTGGCAGTGAGAGGTTCCTGTGTGTTGAAATCAGACAGTGGCGGACCTCAAGACATTTTTTTTATCTTTGTTTAGCTTATTGTGGTTCAGCCCCGTGGAACAAAGCTCTGAACAGCAGGCAAAGGGTCGCGTCTGAGAAGTTTAACAGCAAATGATTAATTGCGTCTCATGGGAGATGGAGCTGTCTTCTAAGGGACGATGTCCCTTGAGTTTTTAAGTGTTGCTACGATATTAGAGGACCTGGTCTTCCTGCACGGACCTACTATAGAAGACCTTATCTTCCCCCACAGACCCACTATAGAAGACCTTATCTTCCCCCACGGACCTACTATAGAAGACCTTATCTCCCTCACAGACCTACTATAGAAGACCTTATCTTCCCCCACAGACCTACTATAGAAGACCTTATCTTCCCCCACAGACCTACTATAGAAGACCTTATCTTCCCCCACAGACCTACTATAGAAGACCTTATCTTCCCCCACAGACCTACTATAGAAGACCTTATCTTCCCCCACAGACCTACTATAGAAGACAATATCTTCTCCCATGGACCTACTATAGAAGACCTTATATTCCCCTGCGGACCTAGTATAGAAGAGCCCTTTGAAAACTAAAATAATATAACATAGTCACTAAAAAGTGCAGCCTTGTCATTATTAGGGCATTTCTGAACTAGAAGAAGTTCCAGAAAGGTAATACTATGTGGAATGCCCCTTACTTGGGTCCTTCTAAAGTCTAAACCAAGCTGTCCGTGCTAGTTAAGATTGTTATAAACCAAGCTCTAACGTCTAAAGATTATTTTGCCCAGAAAGTGACATTATTGGAGCCCTACAGTTTTTCTCTGCTCTTTCTTTTGTAGTACCCTTTAATATTTAGGGATTGGAAGCTGCAGTAGGCTCATAATCATCATACAGTTCTGCATATTAATTGTTGTGGGGGGTTAGGGTAATAGTCCCCTTGAAGTTATAATATTGTCTTAAGGCCTTAACTTAGATATTCCGAAATCCCATGATTTCCACTTTCTCTCTTACTTGTCTCCAGTATACTGTTCCAAGAAGATTTATACAGCAAGTGGATAGCAGGTTCTGCTTGATGTTCTAGAATCAATGGTTTGGGGTACCCAGAATAAGAATTCTTGGCCATTCTAGGCTCAGCAATGAGGCAATGCATTTTGAACTAGTTCCAATTCCAATAAACTGAACCGTAATCCGAACTCAACTCATCACTGTTTGCTGCTTTATCATAATCCCAGTGTGGACAAGTAAAATAGACTCCGATTTTTCAAACGGGATAGTTTAGCCATGCCCTTGGATATTTCAATATTAGCCGTCTCAATATCAGGCGGATACAGAATGCAGAAAACAGTTCAGTAATCCATTCATGAACAGTGTGATACATTTTAAAAGTGCAATATCTTTTTAGGCTGAAACTAATTAAGGGGGTGGAATAACGATGCATCGTTTGGGTACAATTTGTTGTCTAACGGATATATCCGATAGGGTATAGGCAAGGGTAGAGCCAAGGCAAATCTCTGTTAAAACAAGAATACTTATGTTTGCACTTTCCGTCACGCTGCTGGCAATAGGATAACAGCGCTACTCGTTTCCTCCATCTGTTTTGAGTGATTATACTGTGACGATAGATTTATCTTGTTTGTAGTGTTTCATAGTCGTTAACATTGAGGGTTGTTTATTACCAATGCCATTTGTCTCCCAGATAAATGTGAACTTTCAATATTTCGTCACTGATTGAAACGGTTATTATTTTCCCCCAAAACTTTTTACTCCTTTTAGACTTTGATCCTTGACTGAGGCGAAGGCTAACTGGCGGTTATTTTGCATACACCCTATGTACATTATGTGATGTTAACCCTTTCCTAACCAGTCGGCAAACCTATGTGGCATAGTAGGATGATGTGGAATATGATGTTATTAGTGCATTGCAAAATCTCAACAGAATATGGCGAAGTGTCTTTCATATACAGCAGGGCCCCGCTCATACGGCGGGTTCCGTTCCAGGCCGCCGCCGTAAAGCGGAAATCGCCATAAAGCGGGGCCCTACTGTACTGTACCTTTGAAAACAGAGATGCAGAGCTGTAAACTGACTGATTCGCGGACAAATGGCATGTGACAAGGAGTTGCGCACGCACAAAGGGCCTCATGCAGAGAGCAGCGCTAATTAGAATTGGAGAGGGGAAGAAAATTTAGCTTTATTGGAGAGTTTTTTTCTCCATATGCAGAAAGGGCATAAAACTGCATTTACAATCCTTTCTGCATATGGAGAGTTTCAACCAGCGCTATGAGCGCTGTTGAAACTAGTGGTAAAGAAATGTTTTTATTTTTTTCCCCTCCACCGGCCGCGGAGCGCCAGCTGCTTGGTGGAGAGGAAAAAAGTTGAAAATCGCGCCATTTTTTTGGCGCGAACAGCCACTAGATGGCGTTCGCTGCTCTCTGCATACGCCCGTTTTTAAACAGTGGAGAGATTAGGATCTCTCCAGCCGCGCGGCGAGTTTCTGTTAAAAAAAAAAAAATGGCGCTTTTTTTAAAACTTGCCGATCTCTGCCTTTCTCAAGGCAGAATTCGCCAATTAATGCCGCTTTCACTTTTTGCGCTGCTCTCTGCATGAGGCCCTAAGACTGTTGCTTAGTGACAGCCGGATACCTTGCTGCTGAGCGCTGCATGCCGAAAGTCGCCGGAATAACGGAACAAGCGCCGAACCTAATGAATATGGGTATACATTGGGAAACGGCGTATGAGCGGAACGCCATAAAGCGGGGCCCTACTGTATCTATTTTACACGCTATGATATGCAAGGTACTGTAGCTTAGTGCGTTTCAGTTTTAGTCTACGGCAGGGGGTGCTCAACTCCAGTCCTCAAGACCCCTCAACCAGTCAGGGTTTCATGATATGCCTGCATCAGCACAGGTGGCTCAATCAGTCCCTGCTTCAGCACAGGGGGCTCAAGCAGTCCCAGCATCAGCACAGGTCATTCAATCAGCCCCTCCTTCAGCACAGTTGGCTCAAAGGGATATCCTTAAAACCTGACCTGGTGGGGGATGGGGGAGGGGGTCTTGAGTTGAGAACCCCTGGTCTGTGGAATTAGTACTGACTTTAAAGAAGGAAATCCCTGGAAAAGTAGCTATACTTTCTGCATACAATAAGTATGATTCTGCCATTAACAACAAAATACAACGGTTACCGTTTCTGGTAATGAGAATGTGTGAGATGTTCTTTGCTGAGGCAGGTTTTCCATCCTCGGGGTTAAACAGCCGTATCTGTCTGGAAAGGAAACGTGCGAAAAAAAATTCAGGCTTTTCCGAAGTGACGCAGGGGATCAAATCATTGGGCGCAAAGGGGCAGTGGAGTACACAAATTTGTAGGTTCGAATCCTGCCTCAGCCACTGAAACTCTGGGTGCGTTTGGGCATACAGTATCACTGTTGTTGATAATGACTAGGACTTCTGAGAATTAAAGGGGGGAAGACTTGCTTGAGACAATGGTTAGAGAAAGGCCCTGGCAGCTATACTGAGGATGGTGTGAAATGGGCTATGCCCTCTAAGACACAAAAACGTATGATATTAAGTTAGCATGTTTGTTAGCTTTTCCACTTCAAACGCAACAGCAAATGCCACTGAATAGACAATAGTTTGTTCCTATGTAATGGCTTAATTCCTATTCAGGCATACCCCACATTAACGTACGCAATGGGACCGGAGCATGTATGTAAAGCGAAAATGTACTTAAAGTGAAACACTCCCTTTTTCCCACTTATCGATGCATGTACTGTACTGCAATCGTCATATACGTGCATAACTGATGTAAATAACACATTTGTAACAGGCTCTATAGTCTCCCCGCTTGCGCACAGCTTCGGTACAGGTAGGGAGCCGGTTTTGCTGTTCAGGACGTGCTGACAGGCGCATGCGTGAGCTGCCGTTTGCCTATTGGGCGATATGTACTTACTCGCGAGTGTACTTAAAGTGAGTGTCCTTAAAGCGGGGTATGCCTGTACCTACCTTCTACCTAACTAAGCAAAGTCTGCAGCCGGCATCCCAAAATCACAGTGATCGGGACCGATTCCTAACGCGGTATTTAGAATGAAGGCAAAACCTCCTTACATCCGTATACAGTGTGTACAGAGTATCCAGCGCACAAGGCTGAGTGATTTCAAAAGGAAGGGTGCGTGGAGGAGGAAACATGGGAAGCCGATGCGTTTTGCAGACAATAGGCTTTGGAGCAGAACGCAGGCGTATGGCGCGGGCAGAATCGGGCGAAATTCAGATTTGGAAATAATAAGATAAGAAAAAAACCTAAGAGGACGGATTGCTCCTTTTAACCCTTTCACTGGCCAAGCGTGCAACACAATGCTCTACAGGGGGCTAAGCCACTCTTTAGAATAGTGGTGCCCCCCTCCAACAGGTCGGGTTTTAAGGATATCCCAGCTTCAGCACAGGTGGCTCAATCAGAGGCTCAGTCTCTGATTGAGCCACCTATGCTGATGCAGGGACTAATTGACCCACCTGTGCTGAAGCAGGGACTGATTGAGCCACTTGTGCTGAAGCAGGGACTGATTGAGCCAACCGTACTGAAGCAGGGATATCATGAAAGCCTGACCTGTTGGGATGGGGGGGCTTGAGAACTGGAGTTGAGCCCCCCCGCTTTAGAAACTCTCATTGTGTGTGTGTGTGAGCGCAAAGCTGCAGCGTGCAGGGTTACAAACCAGACTTTGTTGCTATGGATCACTTGTAGATACTTCCGAGGCAGACGCATTTCTATAATCCACGGTGTGCATTTCCTATTTATAATTAGACACTTTTTTTTTTTTTTTTTTTTTAAATCTCTCTCTGTTGCCAAACAAACAAAGGAATTAGCAAAGGAAAGATATGGATTGGGGGAAAAAAATTAAAATATAAACCCCCAAATAACCATTGTGATATTGATGACCGAGCTGAGCTGCCCTGTTTGTATTGGTCTTTCATCGCAGAGCCAATAAGCAAATGCTTTATGCAATGCTATCCTCTTCCTAGAAATAATTACAATGCCGAATTCCCGTGTAGGTCTGTCACTCACAAAGGATTCTGGTACGCAAGCCAGGCGAAAATCCGACACGTGAATCATTACAATAAAACACGGCTCACAAATGAAATACATCAATTCAACATACCTTCTGCACATTGGTGAACATGCATTAGTAATTCCACTTCCTGCGTGGCTACATTGCACCGCACAGCACCGAATGGGTTAAACATGCATGTTCTTGCAGAAGAGCATATTCTTTTTATACAAAGGGTGGGGGGGAGGGCACGGCGGGGGCGGGGGGTGCGTTAGGCCCAATATTTAAAAGGATCAGTCTATTAGGAAACATAGGTTTTATTTTTACAGTTAGCCTTTTATCCCCTAAATAAGTATTACGAGTTTGTCAATCAGGGGAACTTCAGCCGCTGAGAATCCTTTATTCTGCTGCATCAGTGGTCTTTCTCATTTGTCCGTTAAATAGCGCTGCTGCTACACACAAGATGTATTCGGTGTTCCCATAAAGTGAAAGCAGTTGCACATACAAACACATCCTCTGACACTTTGTGGTGCGTTTCATAATATATGCTTAGTATCATTTTCAAGTTTAGATTTATCATTCATTTCAGATTAATACAACATGATAGGTTATTTGTGTGAAAACATACATAGCTATTGTGCTATAAGTCAGGGGTTGCCAACTCCAGTCCTGAAGGGCAAGTTTTAAAGATATCCCTGCTTCAGCACAGGTGGCTCAATCAGTGGCTCAGTCGAAGGCCAACAGGTCAGGTTTTGTGGATGTCCCTAATGCCTGGCCTGTTGTGGCCCTTGAGGCCTGGAGTTGGCCACCCCTGTGCTATGATATAACTAGTATCATATAGTGCAGGGGTGCGCAAACTGGGGGGCGCCAGATTTTTCAGGGTTGCGGGGCGGCGGTTCCAGAGGCCCCACGCTCTTCCCCAAGGCATTTGAATTAGATGCCAGGGGATCCCGTGAGGCCTCTGCAACTTCCCTTACCTTGTCTTCGGCGCCGGCTCGCCATGGCAACCGGACATCACGTGACCCCGCGGCGTGCCGATTAGAGGGCGCGAGCAGTGGAGGAGAGCAGGCAGGGGGCACAGGGGAGAAAGTTTTCTCACCCCTGATATAGTGTCTGGTGCTACATTGTATTACTTGTCATATACTACATGAATAACTAGCATAAACTGACGCATGACTATTGAGGATACATATGAAACATACGAAGAGAAAGATGTTGCCTAACCATGCTAGGCTTTGCCAATATACCGTGAATATGACAAACCGTGGGTAGAAACAGTACGTTGATAACAGAGATGACTTATTTGATCATTTATGAGGTTGGGGACCCTAGCTTGAGCTTCAGGTTTTATCTACTGTCTAATAAACCCATGGGGTTACATTCATGAGTTTCTATAAGACTAATTGTTGTTTCACCCTCATAACTGTCTCGCTAGCTTTATAAACGTATTATATTAAACTTTAATTTATATCTAAAAAGTTTCTGCACGATAAAAAGCAGAACTTCATTTGACCAGATTTCATGAGCGATTACCCCGTCAGCAACGCTGGAAACCCAGAAGCAATATCATTTACAAAAAAATCGTACCACGAATGAAGAATAAAAATGTGATTTATTAAGATAATAGGCAATGAAAATCAGATCAATAAATTCTTAGGGTTTCAGGACACACACAGTTTTACAGAACATTCCACCAACCCAGAAAGAATTGCTTACCGATTATGACAGAAACCAGCAGTTCACACAGTCGGAAAAGTAATATTTCTTGCTGTAACTGCCTACAAGGAGTATTGAAAAAGAATAATTTAATACTATAAATCTGGGATTCTCATCCTTACACAAGGAACCCCATACAGATCATATTTTGATGATTAGCAATCAATTTTCACGCAAGTAAAAACTAGAGTGTCTGTTTATCAAGCGGGTTTTATTAGCGCTGTGTATCTTATCAGTGCGCGTTTATCAAGTTTCCGACATTTCACGCAGACTTTCCAAAGCTCAGGAATGTTGCGGGTTTTTTTAACGTGCACAAAACCAGAAGATAAATAACTCGTACAGATGCACAAATAGACACACCCCATTATAATCTGTGCGTCAAGTAACTCCCTGTGATAGTTCCCTATAACCAATCCCCAAATCACTCACTGATACGAAAAGAAGAGCTAGTTACCAACATATAATAATACACCGATTACAAACCAATCCTTGGTGTCAATTTGAGACCTAACCCTGGTTGTCAGAGTTTGATAATTAAACCCTTGTTTGCTAATGCATTATAATATTGTGGCGTGGCTGGAATGCTCTGTTAATATAGATTATAAAATACATAGATATATAAATTAAGAATCACTACCTGCTCAAGAAATATCACCGTTTTGTTAAGCTTGTAAGTGACCCGTAATGATTTTCTAGCAGTGGGAAAAAGGATTTGGTGATTTATCATCTTCTTCTTCGAATAAAGATGAAATAAGCTGTAATCATTTCGCTAATTAAAGAACGCTTAAAACAGCAATAATACAGGTTTTATTTTGTTTTCTTACAGGTTTGAAGTAGGGGGTCTCCGGAGCTGAACTGTGTTAATTTCAGCTCCGGGACCCCCTGTTTCCAGAGATACTCACCTCCGTAGGGATTGCAGGTATCTCTACGGAGTTTAAATGTTCCAGTCACGTGTGCCAATAGGAAGCCGTAACATATGATGTCACAGCTTCCTACTGGCCCACGTGACGCGGGACATTTAAACGCCGCCATTTTGTTAGCCACACAGTTCCTTTGCTGCAGAGATACCGGCGCCCCCTACGGAGGTACGTATGTCTGGAAGCAGGGGCTCCCCTGGGCTGAAATTAACGGGGTTCAGAACCGGACACCCCCTGCTTCAATCCTGTAATAAAAAAAAACAATACATGAAACCTGGATTGCTGCTTAAAGTTATATATTGAAGCTGCATCTCTGCCAAACAAGTCCGTGTCACAGTGGGATGATGAGCCAGCCCGGTCTGTCCTTAGGCCTCTTTGTATGACACCTAAGTTCCTAATAGGAAAAAATGAGACTACAATGTCAGGACTGGATCATGATCGTGTTACTGACCTGGAGATAGCTGACCCTAGTAACATTTTTTCTACCCACTTTTAATGTGTGTTAGAAATATATATATATATATATATATATATATATTTTAAAATTTAGGCCCAAAAGTCAGAGTGTAAAAGAGAAATATTGACTGGAAGATAAGATAATACAGGTGGGGAGACGGGGGAGAGGTGGGGGGCTTTGGATGTCACCCGCTTCTCGCTACAGGAAATAATATAAGGGCAGAAAATATAGATCTTTAATAATACGTAGGCTACCGTTCAAAAGTCATTGATTAAGACACAATAATATAAAATACTCTTACAAATATAGAGCACCTTTTTGAAAAATGTCCCCTCAGTCTTCGTATTATCCTTAGGAGCAAAACCATTATCATCTCGGAAGGAAACAGCAGCCATTTATTCTATCCTTCAAAAACTGCACATAGATATCCCAGGATGAGAATACAAGAGTCCGTTCACCGAGCATCAAAAGATGTTTAGAAAGGCGACCAAAAAATAAAGTGTTGTTTTTTTTAAGAGTATTGGGAACTGAACCTTGAGGGAAGGGCAAAAAATATAATGGGATATAATAAGAAAAAAATAGGGCTAAAAAGAAGTATTTTGTACAGCATGGTGGATTACGTAGTTACTTTGTTATATGCGTTCGGTCTTCGGGATTCTGCACCCAGGGCATCAAACCGTGAAACGTCACACTTCCATTCAGCCAGTTCCCAATAGTAGCTCGTTCCTCGGTAGGGGATGAGGAAGGGGGTGGTAGATGGTTCCTCCCAAATAAAATGATATAAGATATATCTACTCGGTAATTACATTTGCCCTTGTAGCCTCTGTTTGTGGTGAGAAGTAACACGATGTATGTCAGAATGATGGATTAAATAGTGTAGCAGATTTCGGATCTGCAGGATCCTTTGGTGGAATTGCAGTGACTTTCATAATGTGTAACCAATCAGAATGTCCATTCGACAAAGATCACAAATATTACTACTGGATGGGTTTCATGTATGAAACATTTAGAAATGAAGCACTCCGATTGGCTCAGGGTTTAGTCACGGTACCCTAAACATGTCTTCCCAATGACAGTTCCATGCATCCGTAATTTATGAGGAGTCCATGACCATCTATGATCAAATACATTACATTTTTCACAAATGTAATAATGTTAGAAGAACCTTCCTCTGATGGTTCTTGCTGATGGTGAATCTCACAGTCAGGGGGCGCAGAGAGCCACACACGGCCATATTACTGTACTTCCAAGAGTCCTGTGTGTGAGACGCCATCTTAGTACATAAGACATTAGTTTTCAACTTGTATTGCACATTTTCAAGGGTTCCCAAAGAAACATTTGGGAATGGCATGTTACTCTTCCAAGGCCCAATATTTCTTTTTGAACTATTTTTAAACTTCATAATTTAAAAAGGTTATACAACCTTATACTGTCATGATATATATATATATATATAAATAAATAAATATATACATATATATATATATATATAACATTTATAATATATATATATATATATATATATATATATATATATATATATATATATATATATATACTGTATAACATATGTAACATATATTACAGAAAGCTGTTAGTTTCACATGGGCTAGGGCTCCATTGACTCACAATACATTTTTTTATAGAGTTCTGCAGTTCTTAAAAGTTTTGAAAACCCCTGATATAAGCGCCAAGGGTTCTCAAACCTTCTGAAGCTATTAAATTGCCTACCATACTCTTTCATTGTGTATCAATATAATAAGTTACAATGCTGCAATGTGATCATTTACGTTACACCACAAACTACAATTGTCCCTGGTAAGAGCTCTGGTAGATTACGATTGCACCCCATTCTCTACGAGGGGGCCCAGTAACGCGCGGATTTAAATGACTCGGTGGCTTGTTTAGGTTCTATGCAGCTAACCCTTTATTATTTAATGTCATTTACTAGCTGCCTAATCCTCGTGCTTAGGGGTGGGATTAAAACTCAATCCTTCTCAGCAGGCACTGACCTCTGGTCAAATGTCGTTACCACAGCATGAAATAAAAAGTTTTCTTACACATCCACTCGTGTGGAAAACAGCCCCACTATGCCTCAGGCTAAATCAAAAAGGAGAGAACCCTCCCTCACGTCTGCCTCTAATCGGGCCAGGTTTCAAACACTGCCCAAGATATCTGTTAAACACAATACTGTATGTATACAGATTGTTAAACGTGGTGCCTTTGCTGGCTAACTGCAGTTTATGAAATGCAGATCGAATCCATTACTATCTGTATTTTTGATGATATAAAATACAAACTAAAAATGGTCAACCGTGATTTTTTTCCCCCCCTTTGGCAGGATCAAAAAGTTGTAACCGCGTGATCTATTAAACGGTATCGCACCCCTTACTGTTTTTCTGTTACTTTCAATATTTGTAGTGTTAAGAAACTGTGAGCATTTTTATAGCCAAGTTCTAAGGGTTTCAGTCATTCTGAAAAATGGCACTTTATGCAGCAGCCAACAATCATTTCTACCAATCAATGTGTTATTTGTATTTTTCTTCTCCTTTTGCAGTATCATCATATTTTACACATATCCTCAAACTTGGAAAAATACTGGCCGCTTAAAATAATGATAGTAACCAGTCCTGAGAAGGGTATGGGGGCGATCTTGTGTTCTGTACAATAGGCATTGAAGATGTAACCAATTATAATATTTAAAAAAATTGGACAAAAGAATAAAGTTTGATCATAGGGTTACGCTGGCAGCACAAGGATGTTATCACAGCCAAGAGCTTGTTCAGGACGCCAAGAAGTTAATGTATACATTGTAATCTCCGTCAGTGTCAACTCCACATTTTTACAAGTCTCTCTTGGTAAATTGCCTTTTCATTTGTTTAATTCAACCAAGTCAAAGCTCAGGCTCAAAAAATAGTCCATAGCATATAGCAGGTATCAAGAGAATTAATTACACGGCACAGTAGAGGGATGATAAAAATCCTACCTCCAGATTAAATTCCAGTAGCAAAGTTACTTTTTTTTTTTTTTCTTCTTCTTCTTTTTCAGTACTTTCCAGAATTCTTTCTCTTCTTTGTTACCCTCCGTTCTTTCTCACATCATCATCACTATCAGGCGTGTAATGGGGTTATTTTTACTTTCGGTTATCTAGCTTTATGAAGAATTGACAACACTCATACAGCTAGATAACCAAAGATAACAACCAACCCCTTTGTCATACCACCACCTCCTCCAATGATATCAGCGACGTGAAGCCGTCTCTCTTCAGCCCTCCTCTGCCGTGACTTCTAATTAAAAAATACAAACATTACCAGCTTATACATTGCATCCTGCATGCTCAGAATTTTTGTGAATGTGCCGATAGCAAAAAAAACAAACCCATCTGTATCTAATAAAATGAAACAAAGCTGCCCCGATGTAATAGTTTTGGTCTAAATTAAATGTAATGCTTTTAGTGCTGGTGTAAAGCATTGGAGGCCTCTTCAGCACTGAAAGGGTTAAGTTTTTTTTTTTTTTTTTTTTTTTAACTGTCACTGTTAACTCTCAACAAAAACAACAACAACAAAATATTGGAATAAATATATAAAACACATTTTAGATGTCACTAAATATTTGAAAATATAACGCAGTAAAGAGAACATTAATAAAGCTCATTTTGAAGTCTGTAAGCCGTGATTCGATGACAAAACTGCCGTATTAGGTCAATCGAGCACTAACACTGAGAACATTTTTAGAAGATATTAAACATAAACCTCAGAATATAGAATATATCAATTAAAACCGCTGCGCGATTAATTCATTGCAATTCATTAGCACTTAGGAGAACGGCATGCAAAATCTAAAATCAGCTTTTGCATTCAAGATTAGAATTGTCTCCAATCAATTCCGCTCAAGAGTACATTTTCCAGATAAATAATACTAACCTAGCACAAATAATATTCCTAGTAAATAAAGGTAGAGTGGGAAAAAAATTGAGCGATATTCAAATATATATTTTTTTCTATTCACCTGTATACACGAATTTCCCCAAAGAATTTCTGACTTCTGATTGCAG